>NW_019738877.1:256685-272687 GCF_002891405.2 Cryptotermes secundus
ACAATATCAAGCCCTGGTGCCTATAATTTTGCCACTCGAGAACAACTGGATCACAGACAGTGACTTCACTTTCATCTGGGTTCTGTTTGTAAAGTTATGTACCCCCATATGCTTTTATTCCTGGGATTAGCAAACCTTTTCCCCCAAACTTGTCAGAGATTGATTAATATAACCCAGAACTACTACTGTAGATAGTTTAAAGCCAACTAGAAAATTTGATTGATGGCAAAAATGTAATTTACTCTCATAAAAACATTAACACCCAAATCAGTTACATGAAAAATGTAGCAAGAGAAAGTTTATAAAATATCTTTTTTTTTGTGTTTTTGTGTGTGTGTGATGAAATTACCACCAGATGTTTAAGGGAGAAAAACTAGAACTGCCCTGGGATATTTCAGTAAAGGGCCGTTTTATCAATGTGCACCATTCATTTCAGCAGCTAACTTTAGAAATAGGTGTTCACATAAGCTGAAAATACTACTTCCAACTGTAGGATTACAAGAAAATTTGGACCTACCATACATGCATTATGGATAACACATAGGTTAATTCAATTGAAATAATTAGGAGAATGCCACCTTTTCAGGTTCTGTACAAATTAATATTATATGGTCATCGGTTTAATTGGTAATCAGTGTAGAGAACAGGGTCATGGAATGTGACACAATGTAGGTGGTTGTGGCAATCTGCTGGCAGTTCTTGTGTGGGAACTGCCCACTTACAAGCAAACATTACAGTGACAGCTCAAGTACCATTGCTTAGCAAAGGCGAGTAAACAGTCATTTCTGTGTAGGGTCTACAACAATATGTGACTATGGGAAGCACCCACAGTGGATCGAGTACTAGCCAGTCACAAGCTAGAAACCATTCACTGTCTAGCAGCAGTTCCCACACTTGTATTAGATGCCCTGAAATTATGCTTCAGTTGAACGAAGGTCATATAAATTATGTCAGCATCACAAAATTTACGGTTTGAAGAATATAACCGAATAAAATGCTCTGCTAACGAAAACGCAAATTCCAGTTAAAATGTTGGCCACACAGGCATAAAAGTTGTTACGCCTGATATTGGGACGTAGAGTATTAAAAATAATTCAAATTTATAAGTACTTAATTACTATCAAATTCTCAGTTAAAGACTTGCAATCATGTGCACAGTATTTGGTTTTATCACCGTTTTGTGATTATGGTATATTTACTTCATACTGTGACATCTGAATTTTAATTTTGTAAATGAGCCATTTGTGTCGAGCGTATCGATTTGTCGAACTGTGATAGTCTCACAGCGCCAATTGCGGAAGTGTGAATGTTCCTGAAAATGAATTGGACAAAGCCCGTGGACGGAGGTAGGATGGAACGGATGGAAAGTATAGTATACTACATAGAGTAAGCACCTACGTAGAATTTGTGCTGCGCTTTTCTAGCGGAGAGAGATTATGCCCTCCAGGTTGCCTAGCGCCGTATAACCAACATCACAATGACTATATGTCGATCACCACTTGACAAAAAGAAGTATTTAAACAAGCCATTATTTTATAATTGCATTACTATTTAAAAATATGTCATAATTGAAATACGTTACAAAAGTTATTAAATTAATTGAGCATTCATAAATCTTTGATACTTTATTCATATTGGCAGGCTTGTCGTCTGCTTGATTGGTACTACGCCGACGCAGAAGGAAAATTTCGCATCTGATGCCGCTTCCACAAGCGCTAGTTGGTCGCCATATGAGTGAAATTTCTATGTACTACGTTATTCATGTTGGAAGAATAGATTTGAGTGTAAAGACGCCATTAATTCATGCTGTGTTGTGCATAGGATTTAAATAAAGTCTTGACACATTCGAAAATGGAGAGTGTGTCGTAGAAGAATAGTCGTTATGATCTAATACAAAGGTGGGAGTAAAGGAGTGCCGATTAGACATTTCGTCAATGGCATTGTGATGGTCATTTCTGTATACCTGATTAGGGAGCGTGACAGATTGCACATTGATGTTGGGCAAGTATGAGTTACTTGCGTTGGTAACATTTTGAGTTCTGGACACGTGCTTAAGAACTGAGAAAGATGTCTACCCTCTCACCAGTGTTGGTTGACAGTCCAAGCGAGAGGTGATGTCATATGCGGTGGAAACTGTGTAGTGGATTTTTTATGGGGTTATGCTTTTCCTGCAGAAAGTCTAGACTGAACAGTGTAAAGTCTGAACATTTTTCTGCATCTGCAACACCACTCCATGTTTGTGTCGAGGAACAAAGAGAACCAGAACTGGGTTCGTCTTCTAAAGAAATTTGCCAGTACACAAGTTACATAAGGATGGCAAACACTATGTCAAACATGAAGATGACTAATCCAATTAAAGGTCTCGTCAGTAAGAGACGGAAAAGATACACTCAAGATGGATTTAATTTGGATCTTACCTGTATCCTTTGTTTATGCTCTCAAGTTATATTTGTAGCTGTTGTGTTTGGTTGTACACTTTTGGGTATAGTTCACTGCTCTCCTTTTTTGGGGACAAAATGTTCCTGTGGAATATATAAGCACCACTTTGGTAGAAAACAGTAGCTAATCGCCACACAGTCACTGAACACAGGAATAGGCAGTTGTCACTTGATCAGTTCTTGTTGGTGATTCCTACATTACATTGATGTTTCCTGCAGCAACATTTTATGTCCCTAAACATTACTTAAGGGAAGTTATTGTAAGTAATAATTAATTTTATGAGTTCTTTTGGGTGTAGATAGCTTATATAGATTTAGGTTGTGTTTAGAAATTGAAAGTGAAATCCAAATTCGTTGACACATGGTTTTGGGTACATTAGATTGGTGTCTTAAGTTTAAGTCTTGTGCTAAGAGAAGGATCATCTATGGTCCATCTAAAATAGGTGGTACTTAGAGGATTTGGTGCATATACTTCAAGTAAGGAAAATTCATACATATACCTGCTCACACTCCCCCAGCTTTTAACACAGAATTTTTTAAGATCACTGATATGTAATTGTTATTACACATGTAATTTATTAAAAAAGTCAGCATTATTTAATAAATAGCGGCTCTAAACATAGTGATTACATCATTAATTTCACTCTCTTATTTCCCATGATTGATCTGTTCTTGTTCATTTGAAATGTGTGTAATGTATTTTGTGTCCTTCTGGATATATTTGTATAGCATGTAAATGATAAATGATACAGATCCTTTGGATGTTCACTTTTTTCAGTTGGTATATCCTTGTGCATTGGTTTATTTCTGAGGAGCTTGAAGTTCATCACAGGGTTGTTAGGTACAGCTAAAATTGTATTTCGTACATATGAACACCAAGATCATTCTCTTTTGCAAAATTGCATGTCTCCATAGATATTTTTTAAAGTACAGCTGTGTCTGAGATTTGATAACCGCCTCTGTGGTCTAATGGTCAGAGTTTCTGGCTACAGATCCAGAGGTGCTACCAGATTTTTCCTGAGAGTAGTGGGCCTAGAATGGGTTCCACTCAGCCTCATGATGATAATTGAGGAGCTATTTCAAGGAAATAGCGGCTCCGGTCTAGAAACCCAAAATTAACGGCCGTGGGGATTTATTGTGTTGACCATGCAACACCCTCTATCTGCAAAAATTGGCACTAACTTTGCCGACAGGCAGTGGTCGCTTGGTTGGTATAATTTGCTTGCAGACTGAAATCATGGAGTCTGAAATTTGAGGTTCTTATGGCATTGTAAGCATAGAGATCTTCTGAGATGTGGTGCTATGCAATCTGGTAGATCATTACAAACATTTCAGAGGAGCCTACTTTCTCTGTCTTCAGGATAGTGTGCTCTGAAGATGAAAGCATATTCAAGTCAAATGTTAATATTGATCTTCCAGACTGCATGGCATCACATCCCAGAAGACTTTTTCAGCTCTGTGACTAACATTTAAGAGTGGTAGAAATAATTATTCCTTTCTGAGAAGAGCAGGATCCCATGGATGTTAACCTTTAAACGACTAAAGACCCCGTATGGGGTTGCACAAGTTTAGTCAGCGGTACGAATGTCCCCATATGGGGTCGCACAATCCGCGCGTGCGGACGTTATTTAAAATACATTTTTAAGGTAGAAAATAATGTCCTACTTATATAATTTTTGGCCACCATCTGCATGGAGTATCTGTCTTCCCACCTGCATCATCTGCCGGAATGTTGCCTTCGTGTGGAATTCTAAAAAAATCCGGAAATGCAGAGTCCGATTTCGCACTTCGCGAACATTGTGCGGACGGTCTTTCGTTTCCCACGCGAAAAGCACACACGACACCTCAATTGCGAAGTAGAGGAAGTCGGCCAGTGATGTGGTTTGGCCTTCTATAATCGAGATATCTCCGATAAAACGGCAGGGGTTCGACTCCTGGTCGCACAGTCCGCGCGTGCTATCTTTACCTGAAATAAAAGTTTAACGTAAAAAATAATTTTGTACTTACGTAATTTGTGGCCACCATCTGCATGAAGCGTCTGTCTTCCCACCTGCCTCATCTACCGGAATGTGGCCTTCGTGTGGTATTCTTGGAAACATCCGGAAATGCACAGTCCGATGTCGCACCTGACGCACTTTGTCCGGACGGTTCTTCGTATCCCACGCGAAGAACACTCACGACATCTCAACTTCGAAGTAGAGGAAGTCGGCCAATGTTGTATTGTGACCTCCCCTATTCGAGATGGCTCCGATCTAACAGCCGGGGGTCGACCCCTGGGCCGTTGAGGGCGAGGTGGACCCCTTCCAGCGAGCTCCAGCATGTTCCGCACAAGGGCGAGACGAAAATCTCTGTGTGACAATTTCGCGCCACAGGATGACAACAGGATATAACTGTTCAGAATCGTCAGATCCAGGAGATGGAAAAATAGTTTATTTGTCCATTTCCAGGTCCGACGACAGATGCCATAACTGTTTGCCATCCTGTCCGCCTTGTCCACATAACCCATGTGCTTGTTGTAGTCAGCAACAACAGCTGGTTTTGTGGCATTTCCATGCTCACCACAGAAATTGCCTTCTGCTGGAGGAGAGTGCATATTTGTCAGCATGTAAACGTCACGTTTGTCCTTCCAAACTAGAGCTGTCATGTTCTGTCTCACCCTAACACGAATGTCCCCTTTCCTAAGTCGAAACTGTCTTCGTCGAAAATCGTCAGGCAAGCCCTTCCGATTAGGTCTGACTGTCCCACAGCACGTTATCTTCTTTGTCATCAGTTCGTCAAACAAGTCGGGCGAAGAAAAGAAATTGTCCATGTACAGTTTGTGACCTACGCCCTCAATACGCCTGCACAGGTCCCTAACTGTAGCATGTGTCGCTGTCACGTCTCGGTCGGCACGTGTCCTGTCTTTTCCTAGGTAAACTTTCATGTCATACGTATACCCAGCGGCGTCACAAATTTTGAAAATTTTGATTCCGAAACGTTTGTGTTTCTTCGGAATGTACTGCTTAAAAATCACCCTTCCCTTGAATTTAACTATTATTTCGTCAACGGCCAAATGTTCGGAAGGGTTATAATATTTTTCAAATGCGTCATTGAGAGTGTCGAAGATGGTCCGAATTTTCCATAGTCGGTCATAACTGTCGTCATTCCTGTCAATTTCTGTCCTGTTGTCTGCAAAATGTAGAAAACGAAGAATGTGAAGAAATCGGTCGCGTTTCATTGTCTTAGAGTAGAAAGGCGTGGCAAATTGTTCGGCAGTCGACCAGTAGTCCGTCAGTCTGTCTCTAATGTCATGTCCCATCTGAATGATTATTCCTAGAAACAGAAACATCTCGGATTCGGTCACGTCAGGCCGCGGAGAAGGTCCGTCTTGACGTCTGTCTACGTGCTGGTGGTAGTATCTGTTCGTCTCTTCCACCAGCAGATGGATAATCTCTGCGAAATACAGCATGAAAACGCTGAAAGGGGTGGAATCCTTATTTACATGTGGAGCTTCATGGGTTTTTAACCCCACAGCTCCACCTGAATAAGTATTCACACTCCTCGTGCCACGCTGGTGTGGCGGTCCCCAGGTTGCCGACGAAGATGATTGGTCTTCATCGATATCACTTTCTGATTCGCTACCTTCAACGTCACTCTCAGAATTGTCAGTACAACAATCTGAATCGGTGTCATTGATCAGCTGAAATATGTCGGAATCTTCCAGATGAGATGAAGCCATGGTAAAATCACACTATCACGTAACTAGACAGAACGCTTCCAGTCACAAACTCAGGACTCAGTGTAATGAAACTGTATAAAGAAGTGTAATCTTAGTGTGCAACCCAGCTCGATAAAGCAGCACTGAGTTCATTTCATTCCCCCACTCTCCTCATTCCTATTGAACTACGTCATGTTACGATAAAACTTCAAAGTACTTCGAATGAACCCTTAGAATCACGGACCTATTCCGTTGATAGAATATTCCACACGACACTAGGCCATGTACAAACTTCGACTGCACAATTCCAGGAACTAAGCTCTATTATCGCTTTGTTGATACTACAAACGCAATTGCATAAACAATGTTAGCTTTGATCTATATAAGAACAGTAGGAACGTTATACTGTAGCTGAGAGCGAAGACACTGAGCTTATTTTCACTCGTCCACATCCACATTCCGAACAAGGTACGTCACTTATACTCCAATGTTGCCAAGTGTCTTCATCCACCAGATTGCATTCAGGGGTGTCCAAAACGTATGAATTCTCGCAGAGAAGGAAAAAAATTGGCAAATTTCTTTTTGGAGTCAGTGCAAAAATTTTAACATGTTTTATACAATCTGTAAATTACAATATCTGATTCTATATTCTTTCGAGAAAAAAAACAGCGTTTATTTCGTTCGTTTATCACAGAAATTGCAGAAATAGGAGCAAATTTAGTAAGTGACTACAGTTTTTACGGATTTCTAATAGCGGCCCTTTAAATAATTCCGTACGGCTGCCACAACCGGAATTTAAATGCCCGTAGGATAAAGGTTAATAGTACAACCAAGTAGGCTTAATATATTTATGTGTTTAATGACTTTTATCTGTTCTGTTTTCTTATTAGGGTACAGCTGTTGTGATTTCCTTGACTGTACATACAGATATTAGAGCAAACTTAATTGCCATGGGTTTTCCTGCTGAGAAATTGGAAGGAGTGTATAGAAATCACATCGATGATGTTGTCAAACTTTTGGAAGCCAAACATAAAGATCATTACAAAATTTATAATTTGTGAGTTTTTTTTAACTTTCTTTCTTATTGGTTGTGTTTCAAATCAGTGCATTGGTAGAGATAATATAATGTGTTGCATGCCAGTCTGCATAAGTAGCTACCAGCCAGTGGGCAGCAAGTGCGTGCCCCTGACGTGTTTTGTAGAGCGTGCATACATCTTTTTTAATATTGTACATGATAAATAGTTATTGCCTAAATTAAATATTTAATTTAAGTCAATAAATAAAAAATAAAAATATCAAAGACAGTGTTGAGTAACATGTGAATCTGAGTGGTATAGATAATAAGTTAGTAAAAAAAGGGTCATGTAATCCCTTGTACTTAATCATGTAATTAAGCACTATGCTATAAAGATGTGTGTGGGAGTGGAGGTATAGCTCCACCATTCTTAACCTGGGAACTAGGAAGAGATGAGTGATAAGCTTGCTCTTAGTGTAAACTATGCTCATTGCTATAACTGTTGTGGAGCAGGTGTTCAGAGCGTTCATATGACGTTACAAAGTTCCAACAGCGGGTTGCCATTTATCCATTTGATGATCACAACCCTCCAAAGATGGAACTTATTGGACCATTTTGCACTGATGTGCACAATTGGCTGTCAGAGGACCACAGGAATGTTGCAGCTGTTCACTGTAAAGCAGGAAAGGTAGAGTATTTTCATTTGATTTATAAGTAAGAAGTCGTTGTAAACTGGAAATTTATGAACTGGAAATATGCTAAAAGGATCCAGTAGGTGTAAATCACATGGGAAAATATTGGGACCAATTTATTTTAACATTTGTAGTTTTCATGTCTTCAGCAAAGCTGTCATAAGCAGATTTCATTGTATTAATTTTGAAATCAGAGACTTAAGAGGGATCAGTGTCTGATGGATCTCTTTACGTTGCTGTATTTCCTTTGCTTGTTTGATATGTTACTCATATATTTCTGAGTATATATAATTTTCATATTCTCAGGGCCGTACCGGTGTAATGGTGTGTTGCTACATGCTACACAGTAGACAGTTTCCAACAGCCAATGAGGCACTGAATTTCTATGGTCAGGCAAGGACCCATGATAGAAAGGTAAGGATTGACTGAATTCTGAGTGTACAAATGTCAGAATTGATGTTAAATGTATGATACTGACTGTTCTTTGTAATTAGGTAAAGATAAAGTTGTCCCTGTGCTAATTAATTAGGCACCACACCATAAGGATGTGTATGAGGGTGGAGGTATAGCTCCAGCATTCTTGACTTCAGCAGTAGATGGAGGTGAAGGATCGACTTGTCTGCCTTACCCCTAGGGATCGAATCCCTGGCACCCATTGGGTATGAGGCTGGGTGGGCCCCAGAGGCAGTCTACATGCCATGGTATAGAGAAAAATCTTTTGCCCCTGCAATATCCTAATAGTAAAGAAGTTTTATTACATGTAGTAACATTAATTTTGTGTGAAGAATTTGTTAACCTCTTTGGGATGAGGTTTTCAGTGACGGTGATTATGAACTGTCGTCTGGGATGTGGTGCGATATACCGTATTTACACATGTATAGGCCGCACATTTTTTGCCAAAAATTCAAGAGGAAAACTGGGGTGCGGCTTATATTCGAAATCACACTTCATTTAAAAAAAAATATATTCATAATTAGTAATACAGGGTGTTCTACTCCTGAAATAATATTCCAAGAAAATTATTTTTTCTGTAATTTCTGTCTGAAAATTGTGCTGCGGCCTGTACACACACGCGGCCTATACATGCGTAAATACGGTAGTTTCAGAAGGACCTGCTGCCTACAGCTTCAGGGTAGAACATAGTATCACTTCCCAGAAAAGAATCTTCATTTTAACACATTCATTGCAATTGCTGGTCACATTTCTGTTAATTGTGTGGTTTTTCATTTAGGGTGTGACCATTCCTAGCCAGCGACGTTACGTTGGTTATTATGCATCTTTAGTACAAGAACAGTTGAACTATCATCCAGTGACACTTCTCATCAAAGAAATTCACTTGGAACCCATGCCAACGCTTAATGGAGGACAGGCCTGTATGTTTAATGAAGTTATTTTTCATAATTGTATATTAACAATTGGCGTAAATTTTGAACTGTATATTTTCAGTTGGTATCTGTCCCTAGGATGTATGGGGGCTTAGACCGAAATGAATCATAGTATGTTTCTTCAGCGTAAGGGGTCAGGGAAATGTGACTTATGAGATTTGTCAATGTAAGAAAGATTCATGGAAACTTTAACAATGATTGTATTGAAATGGAAATTTTGGGTTGTGTACATAGAAAGTTCTTTTATACAAAAATGAATTCATTGTATGAGGTTACTTCTTCACGGACAGAAAAGCTGTTAATCATTCTAGTTATTACGTTATATTTTTAAAAATACATTATTCTGACAAGGCACCAAAATTATAGTCAGAATCGAAAAAACAGTACTTCCTACATCTTTAATTCACATTGTTGACGTCATTGTTGGATTCTTCTTAACCAATTTTACAGAGCCAAGCCCTTCTTGAGAAGCCAGCAGTTATGCACCTCCTCTAGAACTTACCAGCATTTTATGGAACATGAAGATTCATTACCATGTTCACAAGAGCCCTCCACTGGTCCCTATCCTGAGCCAGCTTAAAGCAGTCCATACCACCCCACCCCATCTCTCTCAGATCCATTTTACTATTATCCACCCACCTACAACTTGGTCTTCCTAGTGGTCTCTTTCCTTCTAGCTCTCCCACTGATATCGTATATGCATGTTTTCACTCCAATTCGTGCTACATGCCCTGCCCATCTCATCCTTCTTGACTTGCTCATTCTAATTATACTTGGCAAAGAGTACAAGGTATGAGGCTTTTCATCATGCAGGTTTCTCTAACCATCTGTCAGTTCATCTCTCTTAGGTCCAAATATTCTCAACACCCTGTTCTCAAACACCTTCAGTTTCTGTTCCTCCCTTAATGTCAAGGACCAAGTTCCACACCCATACAGACCCACGGGCAAAATTGTAGTTTTGTATATTCTGGTTCTTGTCTTTTTAGACAGCAGACGAGAAGACTAAAGGTTCTGAAATGAATGGTAGCAAACATTACCTGAATTCAGGGTCCTTTTAATTTCTCCCAAATCAGAATTTGTTTTGTTACTGTTATTCCCAACTGTTTGAACTGTGCCACATTTTCAAAGGAGTTAAATTCTTATTATATAAATTAACGTCATAACATTGACAGTAATAATTGAGATGTTTTGTGTGAAATAATCATTTCTTTGTAATTGTACTATCCTACATTAATTAGAACACATAGAGAGATTTCTTTGGGTGCCTAAGCAGATTGTAGAATGGTTTCTGTGAACTTATATGCTATGTGCCAGCTGACTTGTATATCCTAAGCCCCACATTTCTTGGCTAATGCTAGTGTACAATATTATACTGTATCGTATTTCAACAATGCAATAATTACAGTCTCTCTCTTGTTATCTCCTATGTCAAAAACAGATTGAAACAATTTGCCCTCATGTACAAAACCTGCTTGGAGAGTGATTTTGCAAGAAAAATGAGGGTAATGTTCTGACATAAATTTCAGGATGTTACAATTCCACATAGAAGAAATATTCATAGAAATGTGATTAAAGGCCAGTAGTGTCATAATAACTAGGGAAGAAATGCAATTGAAACTCTTGAGTACTTACTGAAGAGAAATTGGATGACATTTGTGCTAGGATTGAACATTTTTCTTGGATATCCCTCAGACATGTTGCACAGGAGACCAGGGTTTTAAAAGCATCAGTACGGAGTGCCTTGAAACTCAATAGTTCATGTATTGCATGGACTGGGTTTGTTTGAGAATGGGTTCTGAGAAAAATATTTGAACCTAATAAGGATAGTGACAGAAAGCTGGATAAAATTGCATTATGAGGAACTTCATAATTTGTGCTCCTTGGCAAGTCCTGTTGAAATTCTGAAATCAGGGAGGATTAGATGAGCGGGGCAGATTTGCTTAGTTTCCTGAAAACAGCCTGCAGACAGTGGATGTAAACCTTTCATGGAGGTGCCAAAAATGTGTACAGAATAGTAGGGAATGTATTCAGAATCTGCTGTAATCTGCATGTTTTATTTGTGATATGTTGAGGCTGTAGATTTGTCTTTTCCGTTAACAGGCTGAATTTCCATTGTCCCAGCTAATGGGAGGAGTATTCATCTGTTCCTCCCAAAGAGGTTCACTGGTTTGTGGGGTGCCCAAAAACCTATCTGTATATTGAGTGCAACATTTTTGTGTTTTTGCAAGAAATTCTGTTGATATTTCAGGTCTTCAGTTAGTGATCTCCGAATCGAGTAAAAAAGTGTTCTCATCGCCAGTATATGAAGTGAAGAAAGGTTCTCCCTCTTTCCACATCTCCTTGGATCAGTGTATACCTTTGCAAGGTGATATCAAGGTTGAGTTCTTCAACAAACCCAAGATGAAACGGAAAGTAAGTGACCCGTGCCTGTTGCTTCTTTTATGTACTGAATTGGATTTGAAATTTTGATGGGGTGACTGTTTTCTGTAATGTGACAGCATGTAATTTGGTATATAGGTCATTCTTTAAAGGGATGTATTTTTACTATCTTCAGGGTAGTTGTCTTACCCTGAAGATGGTTTCAGTATGTTCATCCAAAATTTTGGTATCGGTTAACCAACTATAGAGCCTTACATTTCAGAAGACAGCAAACTTGAGATAAGGTAAAGGTAAAGCTAACCATCTAACAGGCGGTGGAGGCCCATAGGGTTGTGAAACATTGAGGTTCCCACATTTTCTAGACAGTCGGCTAAAAGATGGTGGTGAGGTTTCATCCTTATGTTCTGGCCATCCTTTACTTCCAGGGAAATTCCTGGTTCTCATTTCTGTTAGAGGCTGCATCAACCACAGGGCCATAGTGCGTTGGAAGGATTAGGTCAATTAAAAAATTCAGTAACCTCATTGGGAATCAAATCTGCAACCTTCTGGCTTGTAGCATAGTGCTCCGACCAACTATCCTACCGCATGCCCCACTTGAGATAAGGCTGTTTGTTAATAATGCTTTGTAACTTAAATATACAGTGCTACAGGTGGCTTATGGTGAAGTGATTGAATCTGTGAAGAAAGCAGAAGTTGTGTTACATATTGAGTAATGTAGATGAAAATGGTTTTCTGGAGTTCTGAATAACTGTAGTATTACAGGAAGCAGAAATTGAAAGTTACAGATTCTTTAACATTTCTTTACTGTTAACCAAAGCGTAATTTATAATTAGTTCTTACCCCAGCACTGCATTTTTTTATTTCTGATTCTGAGTTCAACTTCTCTGTGAGACATAGTGTTTTGTGGATATTTTTTTAAGAATGTTGCCAGCTCTCAAACCTGGCATCAGGGGTGATTATTTAATAAGTTTTATGATTAAATGGGCTGTTACTCTATCCAGAATTAGCCATGTGAGGATATTAAGTGGAAGCAAAGATTTGACGTTGCTTGCATCTCTGTTAGGGGGCATGCGGTAGCGTAGTTGGTTGAGGGGCTGTGCTACAAGCCGGCAGGTCGTGGGTTCAAGTCCCGATGAGGTCATTGGATTTTTTTCAATTGATCTAATCCCTCCAGCCGCACTATGGCCATGGGGTTCACTCAGCCTCTGACAGAAATGAGTACCAGGAATTAATGAAATAATTTTCCTGGGTAGTAAAGTGCGGCCGGTGTGTAATGCTGACAACCTTACCGCCATCTTTGAGCCAGTTATCTAGATAATGTGGGACTGTAACGTCTCACAACCCAATGGGCCTTCATGGCCTGGTACAAGGATAGCTTTACTTTTTTTACCTGAATCTCTGTTAATCCACAATTTTTTCAATATAATTATGTGTCTTTCTTGGTTTATATTAAGTCATTACTTCATTAGAGTCAGTGAAAGGTAGTAAGAGTTGTAGTTGGCTGCCTGCTTCTGCACTCTGCCTACTCTCCATGGCCTTCAAATGATCTGGTGGGAGAGGAGGTAGCTGCTTGGCAGATGGGTGGGGAGAAATTGTGTCCATTCTTTCATTGACTTATCTATAATATGATATATGTTAACTATTGTTTCAGATCACATCTAAGGTTTTCACAGTAGTCCATTTGATGATTGTCTTTTGGGATGTGATGTCACATAATCTGATAGTTAGGTACAAATGTTTCAGAAGAAAGTGCTGTCTGCTTCTTCAGTGTAGAAGAGCCTCTTCTTCCCTGAAGATGGAGGCAGCACGTTCCTATGAAATGATTGTAACTATCTATTAGACTGTGTCATCACATCCCACAAGAAAATTACATTCATCCTTTTAGATGGTAAAATAAATCATAAAAATCTTAACACATCGTGGACCGGTGATTTAAATATTTAAATCACCCTGGGGACCGGCATTAATAAACCTACTGTCCTAACTTGTGCACTGTTCACTTTAAAAAATAATATAAAATCTCCTAAATAATTTTATGAACTAAAATTTTTGGAGAACACTTACCAGTGCTCCTAGAGGTGATTGAGAGTGTGATATTTCTGGAAAGATTCCCATTTGTGAAGTGGCATTACACAGAACTTGCAATGTAGACATATTCCTTTTTTTGTGAACTGTGCAAACACGGCATTGCCTAGAAGGATGCTTCCCCTTGGAATGTTCACTCTTCACATTTTTCAGGCGGGTATGTTTCCACATATCACCCGAGAGTCGCCCTGGGGAGTCCACATGAGACCTGCATTGGGTGGGAGTTGATGGGCCGGATGCACTAAGTCTGTGTCTGACTCTGGTTTTGCCACCACCATCTGGTCTGTAGCCCAGGCCTTTGCCACATTCATCAGAAATGCTTTGTATTTCAATTTCAAATCAGGGTTTAGATTTTTGTGATTTTTTTTTTAGATTTTTTGCTGTCCCCGCAATGGTCCTACCCGCATTTTCGTCAGAGCTACTGTCACTTTTACTGTCTGTGGCCACAATTCTTTGTTGTCCCCTGTCACTGCCACTGTCTGAGTCACCATCACTACGCGTCTCACAAGGCACGTAAGCTAGCTCATCAGAGAAGAATTTGTCCTTGATCCATACCCCAACACTTACTACTGGCTGATACATACAACTTGAAGACCGGCAAAGCATTTTCATTTAGAGTGGGTTAAGAAAACAGAGAGGTCATGTTACTGAATACTAAGCAAACATTCCGGAGTTTTATTGCTCACTAGCCATGCACCTGTGCGGCAAAAGAGCAAGGTATAGTGTGTTGCAACCTAACATGTCCTAAAATCATGATATCGTGTGACCGGTCCGCCATGTTTAAAAGCGAAAAGCATGATATCATGCGACTGGTCCTCAATGTGTTAATATAGACTGAGTTGCAGCATGATCTGTACTGGTTATCTAGGAATGTGAAATGAAATAAACAGCTAAACACTGTGGATTTAAATGTCTTAAAACAGTATATATTAATTTCATTACACATGTAAAATGTAATTGGTTAATAACTTTATCTTTTTTCCTCTTTGTAGGAGAAACTGTTTCATTTTTGGTTCAACACATTCTTTGTTCGTGAAGAAGTACAAGTACCTGAGGCGCCAGTGAATGGAAATGAGGATATGGGTATGGTCCCTCCTCCTGAACGTTCTAGCCGAGCCATGAGCTGTGATGAGCAATCCCATGTGCCACCTCTGAACATCCGGCAACCCAGGTATTCAATGTTTTCTTTATAAGTACAAGGGCTCAAATTGTGCAGTCATTTTAAGCCTGAGAACCAGGCAGTAATGCTTAGACAAATATCAGCGTTTGCATTTGGAAAACCAATGTTTCTATTAAATGCATAATAGAGAGATAGAGAGCCTTCTAAGCTTGTGTAGTGAAATGTTAGTAAACAAATGCCTGGGGTGTGACAGATTATATTCGTTTTGATTGTGTTAATCACAACATTTTGTTAACAAAATTAGAGTTTTATGGAATAACAGGAACATCTCTTGAAAGTAATGAAATCTTACCTAGAGGGCGGATACCAAATGGTCTTAAACAGTAATTCTTCCGGACTCCAGTTCCAATTGCGAAGAGATAAAGCATGGCGTCCCACATGCATCAATACTTGGTCCATTGCTTTTTTTACTTTACATTAATTACTTACTAAAACAATGAACAATGATGCTGAAATCGTTCTATTTGTGGATGACACTAGTATAATCATAATTAGGGTTAACTCTATAAATTTTAAAAGTAATGTTAATGAAGTTTTACAAGATATAAATAGGTGGTTCATTACTAATTTATTGCCACTAAATGTCAATAGGACACAATTTATCCAGTTTATAACTAAGACTAGTTCTTTAATCAATTTAAGTATAATGCATGGGGACAATGGAATAGTTAATATTTGTAATACAAAGTTCCTTGGACTAACAGTGGACAACACATTTTCTTGGAAGACTCATATAGAGCCATTTGTACTCAAACTAAGTTCACCTTTTGATTTATTTCATTCTGGTCCGTCACACTTACAAATTACAAAGACAAAACAACTCCATCCAGTGTGACTATTGAAGTTTTTACTGCTTGAAAACTTAACACCCTTGCATGTTTATGTCCCTATAGACCATCATCAGAGGGATATCGATACTTTTTGGAAACTGCTATCACAATGGGTGTTTTGAGTGTTAAAATATGTGGTGCAATCCAAAAGTTCCCGAAATATATTAATAAAAACTATTACATCTTACCTAGATCTTATTCTGCACCATCACCTTCAAAGTAGTCCCCTTGGGAGCACATACACCGATCCCAGCGTTTCTGCCACTTTTGAAATGCATCCTGGAAGTCTTTCTTTGTTAGG
>NW_019738877.1:272829-292495 GCF_002891405.2 Cryptotermes secundus
AGCCATAAACCCAACTTTCATCACCAGTGACAACCTTCGAAAGAAAGTTTGGATCCTCTTGAAGCTGTTGCTGAAGTTCCCTGCAGACTTCCAAGCGATGCTGCTTCTGTTCATTTTGCAGCAGTTGTGGCACAAACTTCGCCGCAGTCCTCCTCATGTTCAGTTCCTCTGACAAAATTTGTTGACATGTACCATAACTTAGTCCCAAGGTGTTACAGAGGTCTTGGATGGTCAGTCTACGATCTTGCAGAATCAGATCCCTAACTTTCGCCACATTTTCTGCTGTTTTGCCCATTGACGGCTGTCCCGAACGATCGTCATCATCAGTCAATGTTTGGCCATTTTTAAAACGCTTAT
Source organism: Cryptotermes secundus (assembly GCF_002891405.2). Classification (NCBI taxonomy): domain Eukaryota; kingdom Metazoa; phylum Arthropoda; class Insecta; order Blattodea; family Kalotermitidae; genus Cryptotermes; species Cryptotermes secundus. The sequence goes on from NW_019738877.1 coordinate 273,187, forward strand.
ACCAGTTGTAAGTTTGTGTCTGGCCTAAACTGTTTTCACCAAAAGCTTGCTTCAACATTTGGTGCGTTTCTGCAGTGGTTTTCCCAAGTTTGAAACAAAACTTTACAGAGACACGCTGCTCTCTCAGGTCAGCCATCGCAAAACCGCAAACTCACGGAAACACAACAATGGAAATACATTCACCAACAATGAACCCAACCACTCAACTCAACGCCGCTTGCCACACTGGTTCAAGAAGGATGTGTGAGGAGACACCTAGCAATATTTCGATGTACTCATAACCATTCGCGCGCAAAATTCAAATTTTGGAAAATTTTGGATTGCCCCACGTACATATATGTCTTTGTAAGTTCACCTTGCTTCACGATTAGAACAATTAAGCCTTTCTTGTCCCAAGAATCACTGAAGATGGTATATTATTCCTATTTTCCCTCTTATCATGATTTATGGGCTAATATTTTAAGGAAATTCTTATTATAGCAATATAATTTTTAGACTACAAAAAAGAATTATTAGATTTATGGTGAGGATTTGAGATAGAAATTCATGTAGAGAATATTTTAGAGAATTAAAAATATTACCACTATAGTCTCAGTATATATATATTCACTTTCATTGTTTGCGATCAATAATAAACATTATTTTAAAGTAAATTCTGAGATACATAATATTAATACTAAAACCAAATCTGATTTGTATCATCCACCATCTCATTTGTCAGTATATCAGAAGGGAACATATTATACTGGTATTAAGGTGTTAACAGTTTACCTGTTCCAATATAGGATTTATTTCATAATACAAAATTGTTTAAATTGACCTTGAAAAATTGTTTTTACTTCCATTTGTTTTGTACATTATACAAATATTTTAAAGAAGAATTAAATCTTTTACAATGCTGTTTATATAGTACATTGTATAAATTAATTTATTATAGTCTGATATATGTTTATATATTTAAGCTATGATCTCAATAAGGTGATACTGTCAAGTTCATGAGTCCTTTATGCTTGTTAAATTCTTGAATTATATATAATTAATGTTTCTTTGTGAATGTAGTTGTAAGGTGACTAGTTCTGTGTTTAGAACTAATGTATGCATGTGTGACATGTTCTGTATCTGATGACTTTGGTAGCCAGTAAGGATCTATGGAATTAAAATAAAGATCCAGATACAGATATAGAATGTGTTGGACATCCTTGGAATTACTGGTTCTTACCCTTTCTTCACACATATGGCAAGTCTGCATCCAACTTCACTGTTGTTATATTCTTTACATAAGTGATATTTTGTCAAAATTCTGTTTATACTTTTTTAAGTTTGTTATCTAACAATACTGTCAGTATTGAGACTCTCTGCTGTTAGTGATAGGATTATCATCATCAACAGGGTCTGGGTATGCATGTCCATTTTGAATAAAAATGTTTTGTTTGGTGCATGCTTTCGAAAAAATAATTCAGTTTTCTCAATGTTTATGTTCAAATGTATGTTAGCAGAGTTGGTAGTAGGTACAAATAGGAGCAGAAATGGCAGCAGTGAGTAGTGGCAGTGGGACACATGCTTGACTCAGTATTGCAGTGTCTGCCTTACCCAAAGAAAGTTCGTAGCATACATGTAGATAGTACTGCTTAGTGCATATTGTTAATCTGTCAAGTTTAGTATCTTTGTATAAATGTAACTTTCTTTCCAGTTCAAAAATGTTTCAAGCTTGTAGCATTTCTGTTCAGAGCTATAATATGGAAGAGAGAATCTTAGTAAAATAAGTGCATTGTGGCCAAGTATGATGTTGATAACAATAACAATTTTCCATAAATGTACATTCAGTCCAGCACGAGCTCTCAGATAGTTGATACAGTATTTGTGCATTGTTTGGCAATCAGTCAAAATAGATAAATAAGTAAATAAATATATTCGTGTTCCTTTGATGTCTATGAAGAGCTAATGTTTCATGCAGGACGGGTTCCCTTGCATCACTGGAGCCAAACATGAAGATGTTGGTGCTACAGCTCGATAAATGGGGACTTGATGATGCCCATAAAGATAAACAGAATAAAATATACACCTCTGATTTTAAGGTAAGTTAGCTGGAAGTTATGTTCATCTGAAATTTTAATGTTGAACTCCTAACACAGGAATTGACTTTGGTCCTCAGATCTTATGTAATCGTCATAATGCATTGTATTTTAGTAAACAGATTATGTAGAAGAGAAAGAAAGAACCATTGACTAGAGCAGAAAGTAGGGCATTAGAAAGCAAAGGCTATCGTATACAGTGTAACCTTGATATTATAAGAATTCATAAAATTCCTAAAAATGCTCATAATGGATATCCTTAATATCTGAAATTTTTTTAAATACATAACTACAAATGTGTCCCCTAACTTCTGGTTAAGAACAGTAGAGCGTTGTACCAAGGTTTAAATAATAACATAGGTATGACAATATTTCTTCTTTGGAGTGAGTAACATGGTGATTTGAACATAACAGAGAGTAATTCAGCACTCGTATTCTTGTTAGAATTATCTGAAATGAGAATTCCTCAGCTGCTGGTACTATACTTCTATGATTACTGTGAACATCATTCTGCAGGGAGTCGTTTTAAGATGCAAAGAGGTTATTCATAAATGTCTTACATACAAAATTGTAGTTCATATTTTAAAGAAGATGAAAGTTGCAGAGTATGTATTTTATCAGAAGATACAGTATTGAAGAATTATAGATGGCAGAATCATCAGGTGTCTTTAAAGGGTCTTATGTTGAAATGACCTGGTTCATTTGTGCCCTCAAGAAAACCATCTTGCTGACTGGCATTATCACTTTGACAAAACAGTGCACATCATTTATAGTGAAGGAATGCAGAATCTTAAAATACACTGAGCTTTTATAGTGGCTTGCTTTATAGGAATTGTTATTACTCAGAGGCACAATGGTTTAAATTTTTTATTCATATTTATTTTCATGTATGACATATTCAGTGTATAATTTGAAGCTTGCATGGCAGGTATATGCAGTGAAGTCTTGAACTACTAGCCATTTGAAGATGGAGTTAAGGTACAGTATTTTGGAGACCTCAGTTATCAGGTGTTGATGTGAGGATTGATGCTGCTGCATATTGTTTTTATAACCAAGGGGCATGCTGTCAAGAGTCCAGACTGTGTTCCCATCATGCACCACTGTGCAGTGTCAGGCAGTCAGTCTTAATGATCCATGTTACTTAACCTCAACAGCGTGGCATGGTGCTATTTTTGATCTACACTACCCACATCTACATACTTCAGCAAGGGAGGACCATCAGAATATGTCATAATGAAGGACGGATTACAGCAGGAATGACAGGGTGTCCAGATTGTGAGGACTGTGTGATTCCGCACACTGTTCCTCTCAGCAGCCTGCACTAGGATAAGGATAAGGGTTGTGAGGCCTGACACTGTTCATTGTTCTCCTAGGGATTTACGCTGGCTTAAAGAATGTGCTCTTTGAGAATGAATACAGTCTTTCTCAGAGAGGCAAATTGTATGACCCTGCTACTGTTGGCCTGTTAGCTGGAACCTTAACTGTCATCTATCAAGATCATAGTCTTTAGTAAGTGTTAGTGTATGTCCCACAGTATAAACATGGACATGCATTCCTTAAAATAAATAGTTCAAAAATCTCTCTTCTGTTCTTTAACAAAATTTCAGTCTCTTGAAAAGATTGTTTGATGCCAGTGTGAGAATTATTTGAATAACCTTTGTTTTTTACATTTCCCCACAGATACAAGTTAACAAGAATTTATGTCTGGGAGACCTTGCAGGCTGCAGTCTGCTACATACCTCTTTTTGTCTGTCTTGAATGAAACATTAACGGAATACTTAACTGTGTGTCTTGTAGAACCATCTTGCATAACATAGGCGTGCCTTTTGTTCTTCCATGATACTCTCACAAAGGGCCAAAGAATGTCAGTTACATACCACTCTGAATTAATAGTCTGTTCAAGAAATGTGGGTCTTGCTGTTCATGTAGCAGTAATGGCACACCACTCCAGTCTTTTGATTGTGAAGAGGCACTCCAAAAGTCTCAGATTAACACTGATCTAGTACCCACTGTTCTGATTATCAGTGTACCCACTAATATGGAAACAAGTTTTGTCAGTGAAAGAATCTAAATTTTGGGTCAAGGAGACCATTATGCACAGCCTGCAAAATCCAGTTACAAAAATATTCTCCTATAATCAGTGGGGCATATGGTAATGTAGTTGGTTGAGGCCTTAAGGGGAAGACTGCACAGTGTATGTTACTCATCACATCAACTTGAAATGGTGATAGAGAAAGTCTCCAAAACACTAGACACTAACCCCAGCCTCACACAACTAGTCACCCAAGAAGTCATAATGTATTGGATACACTGTAAATTCTAAAGGATTTTGACAGTGGTGTATAACACTCAGAATTACTGGGTTTTGGGCTTTGTCCATTGTGCGGTATTGTAGAACTGAGGTTAGCTATTTCTAAGTGCCCCAACTGAGTAGGTGTTCTCCCCCCCCCCACTTGAGGAGGAAAACATCCATTTTCCAAAATGTTGTGTTTTCTAGTTTGTAGAATACCAGATGATGGACAAAGTCCAAAAACCCAGTAAATTTGGATACAGTGTGTTTCCAATTATTGCACCCTTTACATTTCTGTTTAATAAGTGGATCAAATTTTATGTAAGAACTGTAATTACATTAGACAAAGTAAATGGTAGTGTGCCAGTTTAACTCTGTTTTCCATGGGTTTGGAGTAATTGTGTGGTTTCCTCAGGTGAGTTTGTTCCTTCACCGAGTTCCCACAGAGTTGGGTTCAGGTACACCAATGGAGCAGTGCTGGTCATGTGCCAGGCAGTCCACCAAGTGCCAGGACACGCCAAGTGGGTCATCAGGGAATGATTCAAGTCAGTCTGATACAGCCGAAGAGGAGGAAGAAGAGGATGGTTGGGAATCAGGTGAGTTACTTGAACTGTTCTCTGTATATGCTATAGTCTTCATCCAGTGGTTCTCAGAAGGTAAAGATTTAATTTTATCTGTGTGTTATTTGAAACTGGAATTCTTGTTTCCTGTGTAACTGTAATTTAAGTTAGAGTTATTGTTAGTTGCATGCTGTGAATTCTTCAGACAGGATTCCTAATTTTTATTTAGGGTTACTGATTTCTGAAACAGTAAATCTGAGATCATATAACGAATTCTTGAGAACCACTGTTGTATTCAAATATAGATTAGTTAAATGTTCTCCCAGAGACCTAATTATATACATTGAGGGATGCAGGGTTCTGACTGTAGTATTTTCTTCTCTTCATCTCACGCATGCACCCAGTGGATTCTGCAGAGCGAAGGGTGGGCAGATACCGTCTCCTGTCCGATCCTGACTTCAGGCATTCAGGCCAACTCTTTCAGTCGTGATGTCAACGGGGATGGGGTTTTGGGTTTACTGTAATGGGTTGCAAGGGTCCTGACTGAAGTATTGGTAATGGGAGGGAGCACCAGTAGAGTCAAGCCTTCTCCAAATTTTCATTTCTGTTTTTACAATATTGTACATTGGGATCAAGGATGAAGAACAAGAAGTTCTTAAATTTAGCAAACTGTTGTGGAGAACGGAAAATGATTACATACTAGTTGTCCAAGCAGGGATGTGCATGTCCCTGTTAAAATTTTTGGCAGATCTCCATTCTGTCATAATACTGACAGTATTGAGAAGAAAGGGTGTGAGAGCAGGAATGACATGCAGGCTACAAATTCTGGCTCTCTACAGAGCAGTGACTTTCAGAAGAGAGTTTATAAGTTATAGCGCTAAGTACATCTTTGTGTTCCCTTGGTGGAAACTAAGGCCATGTTTCATTCAGACACTCGTGTACCATTTTGGAAACACTAAAGGTTTTGAATTTCTCATTTGTTTTTCATTGAGTATCGTAAGAAAACAGGTTTTCTGTGTTGTAATCTCGTGTAGAATAGCTGTTTATATTTATTTTTCATCTTGTTAACTTAGATTTATTTAATGGCTGTGCATAACGGAAAAGACAATTTCTTTTATAACAGCTGTACTAGTTCTGTGGTTTGTAACTTGTAGGTAATAGGATGAAGGTTGACTAGTATTGAATTATAGGTTAGATTCCTTCTGGTTAATGAGCTCTGTCAACAATCTGACAGAGTAATGAGACACGGTTAAAGAGAATTCTTCTGAAGAAATCAGTTGTGATGATAAAGTAAAAATTTGAATTGGAGACAGAGATGGTCCCCAGAACATCAGGTTTTTACTCTGTTCTTTATTGATGCTGTTGGTTGCCCAACAAGAATTCATTACATTTAGTCACCATGAAAACTTTTATATGAAGCAGACAGTTACATAAATCACGTTTACAGTTCATAAGTTTGGTAGTTCTCATATCTGATTGGAATATGGTTCTGTATGCTTAATATGAATGATTGGAAATAGATGTGCATAGAGGTTTGATTATGTGGGTCACTGCCTTTAGCACCAAATATTACGTAGATATGATAGTAGTTTCTCTTTATTGATTACAGTGTTTTGTGTGCATATTATCTCTTTTTTCATATTCTTTTTTGTACTTCAAGACATGCTTTTGATGTTTATTGAAATTCATAAGACAGTTTATTAAATTATCTTGCATAATTTAAATGCACTGCTGACAGTGTCTTTGTAGAAGGACAGATATCTCCCCCATATTCCTTCTCTAAAAGTGCCATAACCTGTGCGTTTCTAAAATTAGTTTTATTTTTGTATTTTATCCTTGGCCGAGTGACATTTATTAGTGTATGAATTACTGTCACCATAAATTTTAATCTAAGATAAGATCTGTACCAAAGAATTGAATAATTTTATAAAATCATGGCATAGGCCTGTTGTAAGGTCAGAAATGAAAAAGTATTTATCATGTGTAATCTACAAATATTATTTATGTTGCTTTTATATTTTTTTAATTTTTAAATGCTCATACACATGTCTTTTTTTTTCATGTCAATGTAAAAATTGTGTAGCCTGTTAGTACTGAATAAATTATGTGTTAAAAACAACATGCACACAATTTGAACCAGTTCCGTGTTTTCAAATTAAACTTCAAATTATGTTTTATTTTACAAAGTCAGTAGCTTTTGGAATTGGCAGGGTAGTGTTGACATCATTGTAATGGCAGTATGTGCTTCAGTTTGTGGTTGTTACATTAAGCCCATTTTGTGTTGACAAGGGATTGAACCAAAGCATTAAAGGTCAGTTCCAAGAAATCATTAGGTATGTTCAATCAATGTTTGTAGTTACCAGCTACAATTACAGCTTTGTTAGGTCCAGAGTTACAGGAAGGAAATAGCGGTAATAGACTACCAGCATACGTACAGTAGAGAATCATTTTGATAAGATTCATATAAGAACTCTATTCTACATACAAATTTATTATTACAACTAAATGTTGAACTGCCTCTACTCCAGTTGCAGGAAGTAGCAGTCCGTAGAGAGATATTTTATTTTTCATCATAATACTATCGGTCTTCCATGACATTGATGACTTCATGGCAGTAACAAACTATTGTACCAGTATGCCACACTTAGATGTCAGGAAATTTAAAATAGCAGAATTTACTCAGAAATTCTATGTGTGATGGGGAAAGGTTTCGATAGATACTTTCATTTTGATGATGGACTGGATTATCTAAGGCTTGTATGGACAAACAGTATAGTTTCATGGAAGTGGTGAATAAAATCATGCCAAGATATGAGGGGTCAGAATATGTATCATGGTAAAATTCTGCGTAGATCATTCTGGAAGTATTGATATATGGGTAAATCCTGGAACTTACCAAAACTTAGTAGACAGTATTAGGGAATGGTTTATCCCAAGATCATATGTAATCATATGTACTTCTCAGCATTACTACGGCTATGTAAGCTACATTCCATATACCTTCTTCAGTCCTGACTTATGTGGCCGAGGTTTATTCCACGTTTTGTAGTAAATGAATGGGTAAAGTCACAGGTTTTGGACAGGATAGGTGGGTTTTGTTTCCTGACTAGAATGTTCAGGTTTTTCTCTTCTTGCCACTTCAGGAATGGCTTAATCTGACCTGTCTCCTTTACATTGGGTATTATAAGCTCATTTCCCAAGGGAAAAGGCTGCTGAAACACGAATTCAGCAGTTCCATTCAATTAGTGATGAGGTTTAGAATGCATGGAGCTTTGTCTCCATATGCCCTAGTGTCTTGATACTGAAATACAGGGAAGTGCACTGTCAGAAATAGTTGTAAAGAATTAATCCATGGAATATTGTATTAGAATCTGTAATGTGTTAGTGTAGTAATCCTGATTTTGAAAGGCATCCTCATTCATTTGAATTAGCACCACAGAATAAACAGCAACTATTTGAATACTCATTGTGTTCCCCAATTTATGTTTGTTAGTAATGGTGTAAATATATATATATATATATATTTTATATAAATCTGTGCAGGAGTAGAATGTTGTTCTTCAAGGTAATAACATGCAAACTGAATAATAATAGCAGTTTGGGACCACTGCTGTAGATTTAAAATATTTAACCCTCTCAATGACAAACCAACTGTTACAGGCTATGTAAGAATTTCCAGGCTGTTTCGTGAAAAATTAGTAACACCTCTATGCCCAAGATAAGAAACAAAAAGGTTTGAAAATCACATACTTTGCATGTTTGTGCTATCTCTTAACATGTGTTATATTGTGCCTGTACATATTTGAAATACAATACAAAAAAAATGTTATTATCAAGCAGATTAGAGTGTGACAGACTTGTTGGAACCTGCCTTATCAACCCAGTGATTTTACTGGCAGGAAAGTGGTGGAAAAAGTGAAGCACTAGGTGCGTTAATGAAACCCAAAGGCTTTAAGTTAGATTTTATGACAATGACATGTCATCGCTTTGATTTGGCATTTAACATAATTTAATGATGCAGTATGTTGAGCTACATGGTATACAGAAGGCAGGTCAGTTTTAAATTCCCTAAGCTGATTATGAATAGCCTGTTTTTGCTGGTGGTTCCATTCCTTGTCTGAGAGGCTTTCACAGTTTGTGAATTAATCTGTAGTTGTTATCAGAATATTTGGAGGTGTGTGACAGTGCATAATTTGGTGTAATATAGATTAGTTAATGGATGATAGACCTTGGGCTCAGAACTGTGAACTATGGAAATAAATTGATATGTAAATTAATCTTGTGTGTGCGCGCGAGTGTGTGTGTGTGTGTATATGAACGCACACATTTGTGTGTCTGTCGGTATTGTTTGATGTTGTGTATAATGTGTAGTATCTAAAATAATGAAAAAATGAAAATCACCCCCAAAAAATCTTTTCATATTTGTCCACTTACTGCAAGAAAACTATTTACTACTACCACTCTATTACAGTTATTATTAAACTTATTTCTTTGTAAAAGTACTGTATTTCATTATTTTGAGAAAGAAAAGCATTAAACATGATTTTAAATTGTAATTGAAAACCCTTTTCGACTCTTCATGCGACCTACATATCCTTTTTTTCTCTATACCAAATATTCTTGAATATGTTGTCTATTAATGTTACTGCATAAATGGGCAAGTACAAAATGTGACGTGCATATGGATGGGAATACAAGTACCACATTGAATCAGACATGAAGTAATATTTATTCATGAAGTTGCAGAGTACAAATATATTGAAAAAATGTATTGCATAAATAACTATATGAGTAGAGAAGCCAGTAGTCACTTCTCAGTTCCTATCTTTCATGGTGCATGAAGGTCCATTTCTGTGTTCATAAGAGTCTGCCACTGGACTCTATCCTGATTCAGAAAATCTGTTCAAGCTCAGTGTTGGGTAACAGGCCCCCACCCAACCCCAAGTTGGAGGGCCACCCTTTTGCAGCTGTCCACAATTACTTATTCTTTGTATTCACAGCTGCCCACAATATATGGAGCCATATCCTCCATCTGCAATCTGAGGACATTGCCTTGGTGACATGGGATCCAAATGGCAGTTCATATATAGAAATTTTAAAATACTGCATGTAGTCCATTATGTTGAGAGGATTACTTGCAGTATTTCAGAATTATACAACACTTATATAACACTTCTTCATATACTGGACATTTCCCACTTACTGCAATGTAAATGATTTTGAGGGTTTTTGAAATAATTAATGCACAGGTGAATCAAATTTGGTCTATATGCAGCACAAGTCTTCCAACAAGAAAATATTTAATTAGAAAATAGTTCAAATCATAACTTCAATCCATTGAAGAACATTGTTGATGTTAGAGGTTGTAGGATCAGTTTAGTACATACAGTGCATGTACCCAAGTAATTTAAGAGATCAAGAAGTAAATTAGAAATTTAGAAAGCAAATTTCAAATTGGACTTGCATCTGAATTGAAAATTTTATGTTTGATATTAGGGGCTCATCATTTGGTTACTGAATATGTAATGAGAAGAATATCACTGATCTCCATTTAGTGCCACTGTTAAGAATATTTATTTCCTTTGCCTAACTGTAAAATTCATTTTCATGCTGTGACGCTTAGACTGTACCTTTTACTGCATTGGACAGATGGATAAAAGCTAGACAGTAGCAGTGCAGGTGCATGCATTCTGTGTGTACATACGTGCCCACAGAAGGATACAATGGATCTTCAGGAAGCTTCTGCACTTTTTATTTTACATCTGTATTTTATTGATGATTACACAAACAAAATTCTTCAGTTTTGTACATAATCCCCCCTGTTTTTAACACATTTTTTCCAGCATCCTGCCAGCTTCTTAATGTCAGCATAATAGAAAGCCTTTGGTTGCACATAGCCACTGATGCACCAAGCTCTTTAGATCCTCATCACATCAAAATCTTTAAGCGGTCAAAAAAGGTGAAAATCAGGTGGCACCAAATCTGGACTGTGAGCTGGATGTTCCATGACTTCCCAGATCAATTTCCTGAAGGTTTTTTGGGGGCCGCAGTAAGGGAATGGGCATTGTCGTGCAAAAACAGGATGCCCTCTTACAGTCTCCCTCCACTTTTTGAGCGGGTTGCAGTCTTCAGCCCTCTCTGAAGCATGTCATAATAGGTTGTGCTTGTAACAGTTGTTCCACGCTCCTTGTAGATCTCAAGAATAAACCCCTGAGAATCCCAGAAGATGGTCAACATCAGGTTGCGTGCCAGTGGTTGTGTTTTGAATTTTTGCAATAGGAGATGACAGATGTTTCCATTGCAAGCTCTTCCACTTGGTTTCTGGTTGATAGTGGTAAACCCAGGTTTCATCACCTGTGATGATTGGTTTCAGGAAGTTGTCACGTTCACGATAACAAGCCAAGTGACAGGAACAAATATCTAAGCATGTGCGCTTATGTTCATCTGTCAGTTCCTTAGGTACCCACCTGGCACATGCTTTATGGGACTGAAGGTTATCATGCACTACAGAATAGGCAGACCCAATGTTAATATTCAGTTGTTTTGCAGTTTTTTTTTTTACCGCCACTCTTCTTTGTTGAAGAATCAGTTTCGTAGCTCTTCATTCTGTGCAGTTGTCACTGTGTTTGGACGACCCAAGCACTCTGCATCCGTCCCGCTCGTACAGCCATTTTTAAACGTTTCAATCCACTCGTACTCAACTCTGCAAGAGAGAATGTTGTCCCTCATACTGATCACACGTGCTGATGGATTTGTCTGCCTGTACACCTTCTGCCCCTTNNNAACTAGTTATATATGACACCCTACAATACCCACCCCCACCCCTCCTGTTCTTTCCATTGCCTTCGAAAATGCAAAAGTGGGGAAGCTTTTTGAAAATTCATTGTATATAATTGTTATTCACTGTGAAATGTCTGCACACTGTAAAGTTAAAATGTAGCAAGCACTGATTATATATATATACACACAGGGTGTCCCAGGAGTTTGGTGCCATACTTCAGGAGCATACTGAGGGTTCCCTATAGAATAATTTGAAATCGGAACCCATGTCCACAAACGTAAAATAGCAGCGCTAGGGCGGCATTTAAGATCATTTCGTCTAAACTTGGCGCCTCAATGTCGAACTGCATTGCATAGAGGAACAGCCATCCACCAGCACTCGTGCCATTGCCAAGATTGTGGGGACATCAAAATCAAGTGTTTGGAGGATCCTGCATGACCAACAACTTTATCCGTATCATCCAACACGATATCACAACGTAGGTCCACCTGACTTCGTACCACGAGTTCAATTTTGTCAGTGGATAGTGAACCAGTGTTTACATCAGCCCAACTTCCTGAATCACGTGTTATACACAGTTTACAAGGGATGGCTGGTTCAGCTGTCAAAACAGCCATGTTTGGGCTGACAAAAACCCCAACGTTACTGTAGTTGGTTACCACCAGGTGCAATTTTCTGTCAATGTCTGGGTGGGCATCATTGGCAATCACTTGACTGGGCCTTTCCTCCTACCACCGCGACTCAATAGGCCCTTTTACAAGGTGTTCCTGGAATGTATCCTTCGAACTGATTGTGAGGAGGCAAATGTGAATACAGCATGATGGAGTGCCGGCAGACTTCAGCATTGTATCACGAGACTACCTGGATAATGCTTTTCATGGTCGTTGGATAGGAAGAGGAGGCCCAGTGCCTTGGCCACCCCGATCCCCAGACTTGACACCTCTGGACTATTTCATGTGGGGCCATGTGAAAAGCCTGATCTGTGACACGCCTGTGGATAATGAATTCGAGCTGTTGGCCAGAATACTTGTTGCATGTGACATGATCTGTGAGACACCTGGAATATTTGAAAGGGTGGCCCAGATTTTTTTTCGTAGACGTAATACATGCATTGAAAATGGAGGGCGCCAATTCCAACATCCACTCTAGCAGGTGAGTCTTAAGAGTTTGGAGGGGGTAATATGCCTGTGCATGCTCTTCGAATTTGAGGCTCCAGCTTTAAACAAAATGTTATTAAATGCCACCCTAGTGCTGCTATTTTATGTTCGCGGACATTGAATTGAAATTGAATTTATTTACGTTCTATAAATCCTAAGCAGGTTAGTACCTTTGGATACAGAACAAGTCAAAAGGTTACATACATAAGTACAGGCAATTTTAGCTTAAAAATTAATATAACTTAATTTTACATCATTCTCTATTTACATTGAAGTATTCATCTAAAGAGTAGAAGGAATGAGCATGTAGATAATTCTTTAACTCTGATTTAAACTTTTTAGTATCATTGCCCAAGTTTTTAATACTTTGTGGCAGATTGTTGAACACTTTTATGCCAGTAAAGTAGACTCCTTTTTGATATACTGATAAAGTTGATGAGGGTAGGTGGAAGTTATATTTTTGTCTAGTATTCATGTTATAGACATCAGAATTTAATTTGAATTTATCTTTGTTGTAAACAACAAATAAGAGAAGCGATAATATGTATTGCGATTGAAGAGGTAGAATTTTTAATTTCTTAAATAATTCTCTACATGAATCTCTACTTCTACATCCTGTAATGATTCTAATTATATTCTTTTGTATTTTAAAAATTATTACACTATGTGAAGAGTTCCCCCAAAATATTAATCCATAGTTCATAATAGAATGAAAGTAGGCATGGTAAACCATCTTCAATGTTTCCTGTGACATAAAAGGCTTAATTGATCTCATCGCATAGCAAGCTGCATTTAATTTAGGTATAATTTGTTCAATATGTATTTTCCAAGACAGTGTACTGTCTACATGTATTCCAAGGAATTTTGTATCAAGTACTTTACAGATTAATTTGTTGGCATAACTGATGTCCAGATCAATTTGGTGGTTGTTTTTAGTTGTGAATGATATGTAATGGGTTTTATCAAAATTTAATGAGAGTAAATTGGCTTCGAACCATCTGTTTAAGGCTTCAAATACAATATTTATGTCATTTTTAAAGTTTTCAAATTTAGAGTTCTTAAATATTATACTAGTGTCATCTGCATATAGAATTGGTTTAGATTTATTGTTGATGGTTTTAGATAGATCATTTATGTAGAGAAGAAAAAGTAAGGGACCTAAAATTGATCCTTGTGGAACACCGTGCTTTATAATTCCCCAGTTTGAAAATGCATTATGACTGGAGTTTTTATTATTTATTTCAACTCTTTGATACCTGTTTTTGAGGTATGATTTGATCCATTCATTAGCTTTGCCAGTTATTCCATAGAAATTTAATTTCGATAGTAAGATATCATGATTAACACAATCGAAAGCTTTTGCTAGATCACAGAAAATCCCTCCCACAATTAATCTGTCATTGAGAGCACTTAAAATATCGTTAGTTAGTTCATAGGTTGCTTTTTCTGTTGTTAGGTCTTTCCTAAATCCAAATTGCTCTTTGACTAATATGTTGTTAGAATTTAAGTGTTCAAGTAGTCTATTATACATAACTTTTTCAAAGACTTTTGAGAATGAAGTCAATATGGATATTGGTCTGTAATTAGAGATGCATTTTCTCTCTCCTTTTTTAAAAAGTGGTTTCATTACAGCGTATTTTAAGCGTTGAGGAAAAGTACCTGATGATAAAGATTTATTACATAGATGATTCAAGGGTGAACTGATGTAAACAGAGCTTGCTTTAAGTAATTTGGTAGAGATTTCATCATATCCATGTGAATTTTTGGGCTTAAGGGATTTAATAATGTTTTCAATTTCCTTCCTTGTTGAGAATTTGAGATTTATATTTGGAAATGAATTGTTAAAGGCACGTGACAGATAGTATATTGGATTATTATTATTATTATTATTATTATTGGAATATGTTTTCTCAGCTAATGAAAGGAAATATTCATTAAATGCACTTGCGATAGCTTGTGGATTGTTAGTGGACTTCCCTTCAATATTCAAACTTTGTACGTCTTCATTAACAGATTTCTTTCCTGATTCAACTTTCACAATATCCCAGGTGGTTTTAATTTTATTGTTTGATTTTAGAATTTGGCTGTTATAGTTATTCTGTTTGGCTTCTTTAATGACTTTTGACAAAATTTTACAGTACATTTTGTAGTGACTTTTTAGTCTTAGATCATTACTGTCCCTACTGGCCAAATATAGTTGTCTTTTGTGTTTACATGAAGTTTTTATTCCAATTGTTATCCAGGTGGATTTGTTTTTATTTTCATTTTTGACTATTTTTAAGGGAAAGCTTGAATAAAAGATCCTCAAGTATGTGTTCAGAAAGCAATTAAATTTAGAATCAATATTATTGCTGTCAAATACATTGTCCCATGATTCATTACTTAATTTTGTGACAAAATCTGCCATCGTATGCTTGTTGATTTTCCTTACTGTTTTATATTGTTGATTACTGGGCTGAAGGTCAATAATATTTATTTCTATGAGTTGAGCATCATGATCGGATAAGCCATTTATAAAGGGTCCTACAGTATAGTCTCTTAATTTTGAGTTATCAATGAATATATTATCTATCGCTGAACTAGAATTATTTTGAACTCTTGTGGGAAAGTTACATGGGTTCCTATTTCAAAGTTGCTCTACAGGGAACCCTCCGTACGCTCCTGAAGTATGGCACCAAACAACTGGGCACTCTGTATATATATGTACATGTACATACCTGTTATTTTTAAGTATGTTTGTGTGGTAGCTTGAAAACCTTCTGGGACAGAAGCAGATGTGTGACATTATGGCAGGCAGACTGCAGCCTGCTTGTGCATGACCAGACATACTATATTCTACAGCAGTGAAACTGCTGAGTCACTGTTACACTAGCAGGCAGCAGAGAGGAGCAGGGTGCATAGAAGGTTTTGAATGGTGAAGTCAGTCACTTCAAGTTTGCAGAATAATATAAAAATTTTTACTGGAGTTGGGAATACTGGCAGTAGAAATACTGCAGGTACTTTGAACAGTGTGTGTGGCAGTCAGTTCCATCAAGTAGTAGAAAACATCAAATTGTGCCAGCCATTGGGAAGACTGGCAGTAGAAATACTACAGATACTTTGAACAGTGTGTGGCAGTCAGTTCCATCAGGTAGTAGAATAACATCAAATGGTGCCAGCAGTTGGGAAGACTGGAAGAGAAATGCTGCAGGAGCTTTGCACATTGTATGGCAATCAGACATTTCCCTCAAGTAGCAGAGCATCATCAATTTTACCAGCAGCTGGGGAAATTTTCAACAAAACTGCTGCAGGTACTTTGGCTAGCATATGGCAAACAGTTTCCTGTTCTGGGGGTTGGGTGCCTGGAGTGGCATCACATGTTCAAGTATGGCTGTGAAATTATGCCAGCCATACATGTAATAAGTAAATTTAACTGTTTGAATGAAGAGAATGGATTGTAGCAAGTGGCATGTGGTACATGTGACTAGTCAAATAGCAGTAATGGGCAGACTGTCAGATTAGCTTATGTTTAATAATAAATATAATAGTACATACACAGAATTCAGAAGGCTGTTGGGTGAATAAGACCGCCTCTGTGGTCTAGTGGTCAGTTCCTGGCTACAGATACAGAGATCCCGGATTTGATTCCTGGCGCTACCTGATTTTCTGGGAAGTAGTGTGTCTGGAACAGGGCCCACTCAGCTTCTTGAGGATAATTGAGGAGCTATTTCAAGGAAATAGTGGCTCTGGTCAAGAAAACCGAGATTAACGGCCATGGGGATCCATTACGTTGACCACACGACACCCTCTATCCACTAAAGTTGGCACTAACTTCACTGAAAAGCGGTGGTCGCTCGGACAGTATAGTTCGCTTGCGGACTACAGGCCACGGATTTGGGTGAATAAATAATAATTAGTGATTTTAAAAAATATTTCATTTTGTAGCAGGCATATCTTTCTTGTCTTAATTTTTTCTGGTGAGGGAACTGGATTCTTCTCAGTTTTATTTGTGTACAAACATGAAATTAAGGAAATGTGAAGAAATATCGATATTTCTGCTATTATAATTTTCATCTGCATCATCACAGCTGTTAGACTGCAATAAGAGCTTTCTTGTTTCATTCCTTCTAAAGAACAGTACAGTGGCATTACTTATTGAAGGTAACTTCATGACACTGTCTAGGATTGTAACAGACTGAAGATGTGAAAGCGGTATAAGTACGTACAGTGGTGCATGCTCTGTTGTTTGTTTCTTTCTTCTGTATGAATGTAAATTTTGTTGATTTCTGTTTTGCAGATGTTGATCTGTTTTGTCTGTTGCATGTGATTACAGCCAGCAATGTAGAGAACAAGAGAGTTCATTAAACAACCTTTGAATGCCTGAGTCAGGGTGAAGAGCCATTAAAACATGTTTTAAAGGTGCTGATATCAGTTTACTAAAAGACAGGCCAATTGTGGTTGTGCTATTAATAATGAAGTAATGGTGTGTGCATTGTGTATTGTGATTTGAGTCAAGGTGAAGAGCCATTAAAACATGTTTGAAAGGTGCTGATGTCAGTTTACTAAAAGACAGGCCTATTGTGGTTGTGTTATTTAATGTTGAAGTATTGGTGTGTGCATTGTGTAATCTGATTTATGCTTGTAAATTGATAGAAGGTGCACAGTGCATCAGAAGTATTAATTTGTTTGTAATTCACAGGTTTTATTGGAGAAAATTATTATATTGAGGAGTAGTGGAAATGCTTCTGCAGTTTAGCTTCAGTGTGTAAATATGGTGCCACAAAAATGATGCATGTGGTCAGTGGGTTATTCATTATTGGTCCAGAGAAGTAAAGCATGCCTTAAATTTGTCAACTGCTATCTCAAAATATCTGGAAAAATGGCTAATGTGCCAAAATTAAATATTCTGGCAAGGCAGTGATATTATTGATTTAATGTGTTTCTTGCCATATGATATATTCTCTGTGTGCCTGTGTGAAGAATATTCATCATTACCAATACCTTCTACTTTACAAGTCAGATTATATGGCCTTGGAACTGTGATCAAAAGGGTTAGACTGTTTAGAGAAGGTTAAAATGAGTCCGATGTATGATGTAGCTCCTGGGACTTTCTCGGTGCCAGTAAGGACCAAGTACAGGAACACCTACTTTCCTTGAAATTCTTAAATCTGAATTTTTAGTTAACGATCTAGTGGAGTAAGTATGTTGAAACTCAGTGGGCATTCTCTTCTTTCAAATCATAATCTTCCACTGCATTTCTTCCTTTCCTTTTTAATTTTATACCCTTTTCCTTCCCTTCCTTCTGTATTAAAGTAGTGAATCAAGTTACATCATCTTTCTTATGCCATAGCATTAAGCATAGAGCTTGCTCCTGTGTAAGTATGAGAATATTACATAGAGTATGCGCCAAAAGACTCAGTACTGAAACTCGCTCATCTTGAATGCGCATGTGCATTTGTTGACGGCACATAGCTCCAGTAGTGAAAAGGAAGTTTTGTTGTGCAGTTGTTGTTGGAAATGGGTCTCTCGACGGAGGAAAAGGTATTCGTAGTTGAGTATTATTTCCGCTCATACGGAAGTGGTTGCCAGACCTTGGTTTTGAGCAGCCGGATGTTATCGTCCAGAAACCGCTACATAGTACACGTGTGACGATATGGTGTGCCGTCTCAGCATACAGGATATTAGGCCCTAATTTCATTGAGGATGAGGAAACCAATGCTCTTACCATCACCCAAGGATGCTACAAGGACATGGCGATCGGACCATTTCTTCAGGATTTGAGAAGGTTCTCTCGTACAAGGGGCCTTCACATGAACAGACCATGGTATCAACAGGATGTCTTCATTTCAGTACTGTGTATTTTGGCGCATACTGTCAGTTAATAAATTGTATCCTGAATAAAGCAGTCTTCTGGGATTTGGCACCGTGTATATGTGGTGTTAACCGACGTTTCGGAGGACGTATCGCCTCCATCTTCAGGGTAGAAGAAAAAATATATAAGAAATCTGCAAGCAAAGAGACCGTGAGAACCGGTAAAAGCAGACTGGAAAATACACAGCTATATGTGAGAGCAGTGAGGAAGAAGGGGGAAGGACAAGTATACAAGTGAAAGCAGTAGTGTGGGAGGGGTAGGGGAAGGGAGCTGGGGCAAGCAGGGTTTTTGTGTAGGGGAGGGAATGGCAGGGTTGAAGGCTGGGCACCACCTGTGAGCTGAGGGGTGGGGGTTGTTATGTTGGTTGGTCATGGCCTGTGTGGCCTGGATCTGGCGTCATATCCCGGTGGGGGTTTTTTAAGAGAACAGATGAGAGGTTTCCAAGACTTGCTGAGACAAAACCCCCCTCTCTGTTCATATTTCCTGGATGCAGTTCAATCTCAATAGCCTCCCTAATAATGCGATCCATATAGCGGGTCTTGGTGGCGAGGATGGAGGTATTCTGAAGCTGAATTCGGTGTCCCAGATCAATGCTGTG
>NW_019738877.1:295591-302604 GCF_002891405.2 Cryptotermes secundus
CACAGCATTGATCTGGGACACCGAATTCAGCTTCAGAATACCTCCATCCTCGCCACCAAGACCCGCTATATGGATCGCATTATTAGGGAGGCTATTGAGATTGAACTGCATCCAGGAAATATGAACAGAGAGGGGGGTTTTGTCTCAGCAAGTCTTGGAAACCTCTCATCTGTTCTCTTAAAAAACCCCCACCGGGATATGACGCCAGATCCAGGCCACACAGGCCATGACCAACCAACATAACAACCCCCACCCCTCAGCTCACAGGTGGTGCCCAGCCTTCAACCCTGCCATTCCCTCCCCTACACAAAAACCCTGCTTGCCCCAGCTCCCTTCCCCTACCCCTCCCACACTACTGCTTTCACTTGTATACTTGTCCTTCCCCCTTCTTCCTCACTGCTCTCACATATAGCTGTGTATTTTCCAGTCTGCTTTTACCGGTTCTCACGGTCTCTTTGCTTGCAGATTTCTTATATATTTTTTCTTCTACCCTGAAGATGGAGGCGATACGTCCTCCGAAACGTCGGTTAACACCACATATACACGGTGCCAAATCCCAGAAGACTGCTTTCTTCATAGTCACCGCCATGAAAGCCTCAAATCTTACAAATTGTATCCTGTTATTCCAAATCAATTTTAAAAATTTATGATATTTTATGGGCCTAATGTTGATTGGTACAGATTTATATTGCCTGAAAATTGTCAGACATGAACTCAGAGATTCATGTCATTGCTATGTTCTTAATTTTTAATGCACAGAATATTTTTATTTAAAATTTATAGATATGTTGTGGATTTTCAGTTTCTGGTCTACTTCGTTGTGGTACAGTGTAGTCTTGTAGGCAGACACTGATGTTTTCTAGGAACATGCTGCAACTTCAGGGTTGAAGTGTATTCAGCATTGAAGCTGGAGGCAGCATCTTCAAAAATGCCAATATCTGCCTACAAGACTACACAGTGTTACAACCCAGAAGACCACAGTCTGAACAATCATCACTGTGCAGACCTCAAAAGTTATATGTTTGTTGTTTGTCTTCATACCAAATTTCACACACCTAGCAGCAGTGGCATCATTCATTATCAGCAGGAAAGATTAATGATTCTTATTTCAGCATCCTGTTGCAATTATTCAAATTAGCTTCCATTGTTTATCTTCAGAGATATTGGGTTTTCGGACTTCATCCGTCGTCCTGGTTTTTAAGAAACTAAGAAAAAGATGACGTTTCGGAAACTGGATCTGTTTCCGTCCTCAGGTGAGGGAAAACACCTATTCTGTTGAGTCCCTTAGAAAGAGCTAGCCTCAGTCACTGTGTCCAGTGATCCAGTTTCCGAAACGTCGTGTTTTTCTTAGTTTTCTCAAAAACCAGGATGATGGATAAAGTCCGAAAACCCAATATCTCTGTGTGTTATACACCATCGTCAGAATCCTATAGTAACTAATTGTTTATCTTCCGTCAAAAGCACAGAAGATAAACAATGGACAGAAAGATTAATATAGAGACTTGTGGCTGTTGTGTTATTATCATTTAAAATGGCCATATCAACATAATTCTGGAAGCATTTAATTTATAAGTTGTGGCTGATAGAGTACATTTATAGTAAGTGCTAAAAATGCCCTACATGAGATTCACTGCATGCCTTGACACATCTCATCATGGGCCACTGAATCTGTTCAAAGATGCTGGGGGTGTTGCAGATAGTCTGACAGGCTTCCACAATGAAATGGTGAAGTGCCTCATAGTTGTTAACAGCAGTTGCATACACAAGGGCTTTGGGTGTCCCTACAGGTAAAAATCCAAAGGATTCAAATCTGGCAAGTGTGGAAGCCATGCAGTGGGTTCTCCTCAACTGATCTATCAGTCATGATAGGTGTTATTGAGAACAGCGAAACTGTGCCAGTACATGATCATGCATTCTTTCAGCAATAACTCACAAATTAAATGTTTCCATACACATGTTAATATGGACCTTTCACTTACATCCTCTATATATGATACAGATTCAAGTCAGAACAGTTCTTATGTTTAGCAAGAAGATTTGAAACAGCTATTTGAGTTACTGTAACTTAAGTTACAGTAAGTACTTAAGTTACAGTAACTGCCTGCAATGAAAGTCCTGCCAGATGGTTGCACTGTCTTCATTTTAAGATGTTTGTCTGATATTACTGTTGTTATTTTTTCTTCAGTTGTGGCACTTTATCAAGGCATGGACACATTTTAACTCACACTGAATAAGACTTACAATATATTGGAATGATGACTTGGTCTTTTGTCTCATGCAAAAGTTTTACCCCATGTTTTAATTATAGAGATGCATGTTACAGAATAAAACAGTTTGTCAGTCGGTACAGTATGCTGGTATTGTATTGATAATATGTTTCATCAGTATCGTGGAGACTGATATAATAGTGGCAGTGGGATCTTTCTGTGAATTTCTGTTTTGTTACTTTATGCAAATGTATAATTAGTACACATAATACACCCATGGAAAAAGGAATAAGTCTAATGCAGATATGTGTTACGTATTAGCTTTGTGTTCAGTCAAAACTATCTCACTGATAGACGTGTACATGTACATGTACAGCATGGATGGGAAATTAGTTTGGCTGGTGAGCCATATCATCAGTCTAGTTAAGCTTTTCATGCTTTTGATATAAAATTGTACATAATTAATATGAATTAAAAAGATTTAAACTCAATCAGATAATGTATAGTCCAGAAGTCTTCTTTTCCTTGACATTTAAACCATACAGCTAATTCAGTTATATTTATAATGTAAGCACGTGCAGAGAGCATGTAGTTCCAATATACTTTGTTACAATTATAGTATAGTGTGCTTCACACCAGTTTGAAGTAGTGCTGGGTCAGATGAGGCGCATGTGCCAACTTCTTCCTATCCCTAATATAATATTTTTTAAATTATTTTATATTGCCAGTTGTAATATTGACTTCAGTTCTGATATTGGCATTAAGTTTCATATATATATATTGTGACATGTTGACCCCTACCTCCCCAGCTGCACGTATTAATAACGCGGGAGCTATACAAGTCTCCCTGAATTACCCACTCCAGATATAACTGGTTATCACTGGTTATCGCACACGCGTCTGTAGCTCGTAACTTGCGAACTGAGAACTCGTTGGTAACGCACTGACTGGCTGCTTTACGACTCGACTCGGCGACTGTTACTTTATAACTGACTCGCAGCCGCTGTGCAGCTCACTTATATAGCTGCAGTGCTTGCTTGTTGCGTAATGAGTGCCACGTCATCCTCTTACGTCACCGCTGTTGACTCGCATTGCATAGTTACCAGGTTGCGGGGGCTCGGCTATCTTCGGCTCCGCTCGGCTCTCTTCAACTCCGCTCGTGATGTCACCGCGCGTTGCATAGCTACCAGGATGCGGGGTGATTACTCGCCTATTACGCGAGCGCTACGTTACCGCTACGTGCAGCTGGGGAGGTAGGGGTCAACATGTCACAATATATATATATTCGCATTAAGTGGAGGAACTGCTTTGGAAGAGACTGTGGACCTCTCATCTGACAGATTACTGATTAATGAATATATATATATATATGAGTGTGTTTCATAGTAGAAAGTTGGTGACAACATGATTGATTATCTTGATGCACATATTCATGAAACAGTTATTTAAAATTTTTTTTATCCAACCATAGACTTTATGTTGGAAGTAGTAATGGCGTTTAGATGTCATTTAGTTCAATACTAATTATGTCATGAGCAATACAACCTACTGTGATGTTGCGGATGGTGCTGGCAGAATGCTAAACAGATGACAATCTTGTGTTATATTGTAGAAATTGTATATATACTTTCAAACCAGTAGTCAGTTTAAAAAACAGTTTAGTGAAAGGACCTGGTACTGGCTTCATAATGTCAACTTGCATTATGGAGGAATGTAAGGTACCGTGGCCATAATAATGTTTTATTTTTTATTTCTATATTTGTAATTTGATGGTGCTGTGAGTAGCTGAGACTGTGGAGCAAGATCAGTGAATGAAGAATTAGAAAGGATATGGAAGGAAGTGGATGTGGTCTGATTTGAGGTACTATTTATTTATTTATTTATTTATTTATTCACTTCACATCCATGGATCATTATACATGACATAGGACAAGTCAAAACACTCTATAATCCAATACAACGATACAATAAGACAATACAATGATACAATAATAGAATAATAAGAAGAACAATATAATTTTATACTAATATAATAATTAAATGATGAGCACTATATTTATCAGTCACAACACATCAAATTTGAAAATAGATTAACATGTTTCGGCTATTTAGCCTATTTAACCTATTTGGCAGGGGAAACCGAAGTACTCGGAGGTCTTTGCCTGAAGGACTCATAGAAACCATGTATAATCTCTTATCATTATAGTCTGTGTCCAGCTGAGATTTCATCTGGACACCTCCCAAGTACAGATCAGAAGAATTACCACTTAAGCTAAGTTATTTTAATAAGAAACAGTTATTATTGAATTAATGTAGTATATTCCAAAAACCACAGTAATTAATGAGTAAATCTAGTAATTATTTATTTACAAGTAGCATTCAGAAGTTAAAATTATTTCATTACCACACACATTTCATCTTTCTGTAAGAACATTTTTCCCTAATCATAGTTTTTGGGTTTGTATGGAATCTCAGGCAGTCAGACAAATCATTATGGGATCAGTTTCCATTATTCTGGAGACCGTCTTTGTCTCCATAATCAATGGTTGGTGTGATGCAGATGTTTGTTGGATTTATACAGACTGTGACTGTCAGAGCTCAGCCTTCTAGTGCAGGAATGGATGAACAGAAAATGAGGGACATAGAGCTGCAGGAATAACAAACAACGTTTTACTCGCACTAGTAAAGAGGTCCTAAATTTGGAAGGTAGTTCACCCAATTTTCAGAAAACATGCATTAATTTATGTCAAAGATTGAAGCTATGTATTCCCTATATCCACAGATCATTAAGTCACCACAATGTCATAGGTCTTCTGCTTCATATTTTCTCTGATTATGAGAAATTTGAATCATGTGATATTATGTAAAGTCTCTTTCATTGAGTTTGATTTGTTTCATCCTAGTCCATCACACTGACAATATTGTGACGTGTTGCGCTATGCAGGGACACCCCCCCCCCCCGCCAGCGGTTATGTAATGCTATCGGATCGCAGTCGTTACTAAGGTAACAGGCGAGTCAACACTCCTTCGTCTACCCCCCCAGCGGTGACGTCACCAAGGGATACCGCGGTTGCTAGGCAGCAGTAAACAACTCCGGACAGCGTTGCTAGCAACACGGCACCAGAAAACAATGGCGCCTATTACGTGGCTGTTTTCTGTGTTGTCCGGAACGAGGCTAGATATGGAGCAGCGAAGACTAATTGGGAGTGTGTGATACAGTTGCACTTGTATACCTCCTGCGTGATAAAAACGTGTATACTGACAGTAGAGTGATTTGATTTGTGAATAGGGTTATAAATTATGAAACCCTGCAACATTGTCATAATTAATTGTAGCCGTTACTTGTAGGTTGTTGAATAATCCAATTAACAATCCGAACGGCGTCTACAGTAACCCAACACGTTACAGTATTATAAGAGGTTAATTAATTCTCTTCATTGTGACTTAATTAACCTTTTATAATCTCTCTCATTGGCTTGTACAAATACAGCACTCACATGAAAATTTGTGAACATCATGCCATAATCTATACAGATATACATACGTGTGTGTGTGTGTGTGTGTGTTCAAATTATCGTATAGATATGTAATTTAAAGGTCACTGTATTTTCATTCTTTGACCGTTGTACTTGTAATATCTGAACTGCATGGCCAGTTTTAGCTGCATTTGTTATAAAGTTTCACTTTGTGACCATAAAGTAATTTTATGACATCCTGTTTCAGAAAATGATAAGCATTTATAATTGTGCACTTTTGTGCAATATTGTAAATTCTTGTATGGAGGATGCATATGGCCTTAAGCAATGCACATGAATGCAGCATGCTATAATTTATATGCTTTGTAGCCTTGCTGAATCACACCTCACTGCCTGCTTTCAGGTTTTAAATATTGTGCTGTGGTCATAAATGTATTTTAAAGACAGTTTGGAAGGAGTTTTCTTTTTCAGTTTAATTTTGCAGCTTTAAGTTGGCTATAATTGGGTAATGCTTTGAATTTCATTTCTTGGAGCTGAGTATAAAAATGTTTCTTTGCAGAGTTTCTATAAAAACTTGGATGATGAAGTTCTAGTATATTTCAGGGCTAGCCTAATTGCAGACCATCTCGCCTAATTCCCCATGGAAAGCATCAGATGTATGGATGATGATTACTAGGGCCCGGATTTCTATGACATGTCATATTTTTTCCTAGGGTTTATTCCTATTTTTAAATGTAATTATGCATGTTTCCAGTCATTCTTATTGAAATTATGTTGTTTTTATTGTGCATATAAGTGCATATTTTAGAGTTTTATTGGTTTTACAGCATATTTTGGCATAATTTTGAAATGAGGTTATATTTTTGTCATTTTAGAAACAATTCTTTGATATAATGTAAAATTTCGGCTCCATAATGTTTAGTATTACAAAATAAATTCCAGGCTGGACTGTTGCTTCAATGTGGAATAGAGTTCAAGTACATGAAGTTCGTATTAAAAACCATATTTTTGACTGGACTGTACTTGCAGTTACAAAGACGAAAGTTTGTGAAATGGAGCATTTATGACCTGGCAAGCCGGCCTTTCCCAGTCGAGGCAGGAGGGAGGCAAGTGTAACGGGTATTCTCCTATTGTACTCCATCTTACTATAAGGTATATACATCCCATTCTTTCTTGGAGGGCTTAGAAGTATTCTATTTATATATGTGGAGGGCGTTATAAGACTTCAGTTTGACTTTACAATGCCTAAAGTGAGTACATGTAGTTCAAGGAGCGCAAAGTTGCGTAGTTTTGTACAGGAGTTTGGTGAAAAAGTGTTTAGTACCGATGG
>NW_019738877.1:303502-345568 GCF_002891405.2 Cryptotermes secundus
TCGGAATGCTGGTTATTCAACATTATGCAAGATTGCAGATATACTTTCTGGTAAACTAGCAACATTCGAAGATGATACAGAACTGTCACCAAACGACTTGACATTCTTCAAATATGCTCCTGTCACATCATGTGATGTGGAACAAAGTTTTTCCAAATACAAAACTATCCTTAGTGATAATCGGCGATCTTTCAAATTTGAAAATTTGAAAATGCATGTAGTTATAAATTGCAATTGTAACAGTGAAAATTGAGACGTGAATAACTCAGTGAAAATTGAGACGTGAATAGCTTGTGTTCTTTTAAATGGTATTTTTAGATAACAGAGTTAAGTTAGTGTCCATACCATGTGCACCAGTATTTGTCTAAAATATTAACGCAAATATCAGTGTTAAAAAGAAAACAATGAATGGTTTAATCCAGTACGAAATGTCGAAATTCCATCTGTTTTCTTTCCTTCAGAGACATAATAGTGTTAATTTGGTAAGTAGGACCTACTATCATATATTCATCATCTTTATTCTTAAACTCTAGTAAAAGTTGTAATTAAAATTGGGAAATTTTATGTCCCATTTAATATTTAAGGTCATATTTTACACTTTTTAGGTCATATTTGACATAATTTTGGGTCATAAGTGCATGCATATATTTATAGTTTTTAGGTCATAAAAATCCGGGCCCTAATGATTACAGTATTAGCTAACTGTTCAAAATCTGAGAATGGCCCTTCAGGAAATAACTTCTTCACCAAATGATATTTGTTAGCGCATGTGCACACTTGTGTGTTATAATTTTCTTTATGTGTACATTTTGTACATACATTTCTAAAGCAATATTTTCATGTGTCTTCAGTTACAAGGAAATAATGGAAATTTTCAGAGCTCCCAAACTTGATTTTGCTTTACTCTCTTAACATGAAAGGTAATATCTAATATTGTATAGCTTTAGTTTATAGCCACCCTGTATGTTGAAGATGTTCTGGTAGTTTGGCATACATTTCTGTCACCATCTTCGTGGTGAATGTCAGACACATGGGAAATGAACTAATATACAGGTCATATACTTGGACTGGGGGTAGTTGTTGTCCATCTTCACAGTTGAAAGTTCTGGGTGTAGTTGACAATTCCAGTATTTTCCATAATGATATGGATGTTCATGAGACTTCCATTTACTCTCCCCACATCATTGGGGAAACCACCAAAATAATCAAACACCCCTACAACTTTAACTGTGAAGGTGAATACAAACAGAACAAAGTCTAGCTGCATCTGTTATCCAGCCCCTATCCTTAACCTCGTTGGCCTTTTGCATTCGGTACCACCACACTGAACACCCCCAACCCTACTACCACTGCATTTCCTCCTGTTTCATTCATTCTGTTGCTGATGACTGCAATGTACACCAAAACAGTGGAACATCTACAACATGTGACACAACTAAGCTTTGAAATACAAAGTTACACATAGTCACTGGCTGTAAAAACCTAAGAACAAGTAATATTTAATATGCTAGAACTCTGAATGGCTTGTAGTTACTATAGGATTCTCACAATGGTGTATAACACACTGATATATTGGATTTCTGGACTTTATCCATCGTCCTGGTTTTTATTTGTTATCTTAAAAACCAGGACGATGGATAAAGTCCAGAAACCCAATATATCAGTCTGAATGGCTTGTTGTTTTTCATGTCTGCAATGTATTTGCACAAATACTGACCACCACACTTGACATACTTGACATATTCTTGGTTTGCAAATATTAAGAGTCACAAGTTCCAGTTTTACATCAGGGATACTCAGGTTGTAAAAGGATGCTTTGTTTTGGTATTATTACTGATGTCTTTATTACAGTTGCCTGCATATTTACCTCATTTGTAGACAGTTTGTTTTTATAAATTTCTGAAATGGGTCTCTGGCCTGTATGTCATATTGATTTGCAAGATCTGTTGCTTATTAGTATCGTCCAAAGTTTCATTTGTAAATCCTCAAAAGAAAATTTAAATCATATAAGATAAAATGGCGAAGCATATTATTATTTCTTCTATTACAATTCCAACTGCATACTTAATGCCTCTTAGGAACCTTAAACTGCTATGTTGTTGGAGTACCTTTAGATACCTTGCAAGTGAGTTTTTTGGATGTGAGTTGAACAGTGTGATAGTAAGCTTATTTCAATGACTGCAGCATATTCCACTGTGGACAAAAGACAAACACTATTTTAAGTTAGTAAGACAGGGCTTTTTGGAGTTTTCTGTGTGCGGTCTCATGATTGATACATATTTTGAGGCTACGTGAATCACAAGAATGTTAATATATGTTACTTTACATCAAAGAGACTATCCAAAATGTAATAGTTTAATATGCTGAGGATACTATGGATGGAGAAAATAATCATTGAAAATAAGAATAATTTTCAGGTTATTGAAATTTCAGTTACGTCTCATAAATCCAAGGATGAGAACTTTGAGGAGGAAGCATTCTTATTCCAGTATCCCTTCTTTTAATGCTTTGTCAATTTCAGTTGGAAGACCATGAGTTATTTATGGGCAAGAATATGCCATTTGTGTATCACATCAGGAAACCTCATTATTTCTTAAAGTGAAATTATTGTTATTGCGTTTCTGTTTTAATTTCTTCATAATGGCTACTTATATTTTTGTTTTTCCTGCTTTGTGATTGTGTCTTGCAGGTGAATCTACCTACCTGTGACATTCCTCCACCCTCTACCTCCTTGTCTGTGCCCGCCCAGTGCAGCGGGACGCACTATCCTGGTGCTTGGCTACTACTAACACATCCATCATCTGGCATGACGTTGGGTCCTCCTCACTCGCTCGCCTGCAGCAAGGCTGATGTACAATGCTACCGCATGTGTGCCTAGCTGTATCCTTTTAGTTTGGAACATAAAAAAGTGAATTCCTTATTTTATTTTTTATGAAGAGAAAGTGTGTGCATGTGTGTGTTAAATTTTAAGTGCTCCTGCATATATACATGTATAGAGAGAGAAAGACATACATATTTTTGGACACAAATATTAAAAATTAATTGAATATTTTTCTTTATAATTGGTATCGTATCCAGTCTTCACTTCTTTCATACCAACAGGTTTAGATACTGTGAAATGTATAGTACTGTAATTTCTGTCATCTGTCAAAGCTGTCTTTATTCTTAGGCCTTAAACTTATGTGTGCATTTTGTATGCAGATTAACTGAATTTTGTGTCTATGCTTTTAATTCAGTCCATCATAAAACGCCTAAAATTTAATTTGGATTTCTTCATGTATCAATGTTGTTATGTGTAATTGTGTGCTATAAGCGTGTGTGGTGGTCTGCATTACTTGTCTGTTTCGTTGTGAACAGAGGAACTGTTTAACAAGCAGAAAATCTCATTTCCATTTTCTGCACATGGTCTCCTCAACCACAGACTCATGTGTTTAATGGTGAATTTCTGCCACAGTTGTGTTAAGTGTTATGATTTTGGAGGATTCCTGAGTCCACAAGCATCTCGGTAACATCAAATATGTTTTACTGAAAATCATTATGGATGCATCATAACTATACTGAAATCTCAGTTACTATAGTACAAGTGAAGTATCAATTAAGAAAGTAATTTTTAATAATTTAATTATTTTATTCATTGAATTAGTTTTGCCTTACTTTGTACCTACAGTAGAAAATCGTACAGTGATATTAAGTCAGTTAAGGACAATGACAGTCAGGTGATTTTAATTTACATTATCAGTGCTTATGAAAGAAGGTGAGGCATTTATCATTGGACAGCATAATACATTGACTCATACATGTGATTTATCAGCAGGTTCCTTGTTACATCCCACTAGCGATACAATAAGCGGGTGTCAGAGAGCTGAATAAATTGAAATGAAATCAAGGACAGAATAATTGAAATTCATAAATATCCACAGGTGAATATTGGTCAAGGGACACATATAATCAGAGAAAAGTGAAATAATTCATAGCACCAGCCTGATACTAAGTGCAAGTGCACTTTTTATGCCATGGGTACTGCATTAACCTGATTTAAAGTTATTTATTATTGTAACATATGAATATTAAACTACTGAATTAACGTTGGTTTTCTCATGTTCTGCAAATGAAGATTTTTGTACCAAATTAAAATTCGTTTTGTATTTACCATGTTTTCCCATCTCTCCCCTGTGTAAACTGTGAATTGGCTGTGATTTAAGAGCTTACAGAGGAAATAAGGGTATACTTGGCAAATGAGATTTGTAACAGGAAAGAAGGGGTCACCAGTTGTGTGGTAGTTTATTGTATACAGTATACAGAGCTGAAAAATAATAAAATAATGTATTTCATCTACATCTTAACATGACACATTATATTATTGTGTTGGATATCATGCTTTATGTTCAGAAGGTACACACACTGCTAAATTCATAGTTAAAAACTACAAATCATCATGACTCAGTTCCTGCAAGTGAATGCTGGAATGGTATCAGTAATGGTGGCAGCAGTGGCAGTGGTGGTGGTGGTGCTGGTGGTTGTAGTAGTAGTAGTAGTATTAGTATTTTCTGCTAAAACACCATAACTATGAGACCAGATTATTATCTTTTGTCTGATTCTGACTGGTAGCTTTTGTTGCAGTTGTCTTTAATTTCTGCAGCACACAGCAGGGATATGAAGACAACTGTTATCTGGGATGTGATGCTGTATCTGGTTGAGGTTGGCTGACACTTCAGAGAACTATGCTGCCTCTGTCCATTGATTGAAGAGTAAGCCAAGCATGCTACCAACAAGAAGTAGGCAGCTCAGTTTCCTGCTGGTTACTTGCTTGATTTACTTTTTGATCTTAAGGTGGAGGTGGTATATTTTACAAGGAAGCTTAGTGAACTTCTACTGGACTACATGGTGCAGTATTCCAGAATAGAGTACTCTTCATAATCACTGTGAAAACCTCTAATCCAGCATAGTTGTGAGGTAGTTCCTTAAAAAAGACCAGAGTTACTACATCCTATACCTATATGCTATATAATGTCAATGCTTCTTTTGTCGTTCTCCAGTTATCTGTCTGCTTATACCCATTGCTAGTGAGCCATAATTCATGCAAATCTCTATAATATGTAAGTATGAACGACTTCATAGAAAAAGTAGTTGACTTTTACTTCACATACCTTGAACAATTTGTAGCATGTCATTGACGTGTTATATTGGAAGAAATTTCTGTCATTTCAAAGGATCCTGGTATCTGGATATGGAGCCAGTAAGTTTCTGTAAATGCTGAAAGTTTATTTCATATCACAAAGGACTGGATATTGTTGTAGGTAGCAGTGGAAGGTATATTTTATACAAAATATCAAATAATTTCAATAACATCTGTATTACATTAACAACTAAATTTACAATAGATTAATGTGCAAAGAAAATAATGTTCCTTTTCCAGTCTCTGGTTATTTCATTCTAATGTCTTTGTTGTGTCTCATGTACATGTTTGTGTCTGGGTCACTTCCCAGCCATTGTCACTGCTTTCCTTATTTTTTTAAGTAAAGCGAGACTTGTAGTATACATGTATGTGTTCCTTAATGTTCTATTTACCCCACCCATAATAATTTCTGAGCCAAATGCCCAAATGTCTTGATTCTCATACATATGACATTCTGTTGGAGTCCCTCCAATGTTCATAGGTTTTGGGCTTGTATTTTAGTGATTCCCAGTTTGAACCTCAGCCAGGAGACCAACTGTCCTGACTGAGATAGTTTATAATTTTCCTCAGGCCCTCTAGGCAAGTGCCAGGGTAGTATCTCAAGTTAAGCCTTGTGTGCTTCCTTCCATGCCTTTTTGAATTCCTTATTCACTAATCGTACCACCTGACAGTGTACTCTAAGCTGCTGACATTGTTGTTAAATGAACCATAAGTGCTTTAAATGAACGAAGGTTTTTGACACCACCTGACTTCCATGAGAGACTCTGAGATCCACACTGCTTTGTAGATGGAGCCAGTGGTTACATAATTTTTATGTTGTATGTAAAATAAAGTGGCAAACACGTGAAGTGTATTTGATTTTCCATATGACAGTACCCGCTGAAGAATGTAAGTGGGCACATAAACTGTAATATAATGATGAATCCCAAGCATAGCTGCAGATAATTTTTTTATGAAACATTTCTTTGTGATTGTAAAAGTTTTAAAATATGAGGTTATTTGTGACAATTTGAATTATTGAAGTATGTAATTGACATACATTATTGTTAATTTGTAATTTGTCTTAACCCTTATCTCCCAGTATATTTAAAAGAAAATGGGAATTGTAAATTTTGATGGTTTTCTGAGGGTTTGTAAGAGCAGTTAATTCATCATACCAACATAATATTGGTATAATTGTAAATTCTCTGTGAAATTTGTTTTATTTTCCAACCTGCAAAGTACACTGTAGAGCTCTGACTTTAGTGTCTCTTCTGTGCTTCATATGTGCATATGTGTGCTTGCAAGAAAGAAGAAAGAGCATAAAGTATCTGGAAATATGTAGTATTCTTCTTATATAATAATATATATAAATATTACCTTAAACATCTACTGGCAGACACAGACATTCAATTGATGTTAAATGCTAATTACATGTATATATGTGATGCATTAACTTCATTTGGTTTAACCATATCACATAGTTTCTGTTTGAACTTTGAAGCAAATGTGATTTCTTATGATATTTCTGAGGTTCTCACAGCAGCAGCTGTGACAGGTACTATCTTCTGGATTGTAATGCCATGTAGTTCAGAGAAAGCCCAACATTGCAGAGGAACATTAGGCTCTTTCTGAATTAATGGTGCTGTAGTCCAGAAGACCACACTTTTATGATTTCTTCTTCAAAATTTCAGTTAAAAGAATGGAAAAAATTCAGATACTTATAAATTTCACTGATAAAAGTAATGTTGCTGTGGACTGCAAGTATAGGACATCATGACCACTGTAGTACTATTTGAAGCAAACCTCTTGCTCTACAGTAGAATGTAAGGAATAAGTATCATTCTCATATTCAGTGTGTCTATGGCACACAGACTCTGAGAAAGATTCCACAGTTGTTTAAAATCGCCACATATGTTTTGTTGGCATATTGTGCAGTCTGTACAAATGGCTTTCATCCTTATCACTGCAGAATAAATTAGTATTGCAAGTACTCAAACATTGTTCCTGTAGCAAAATGAACTGACTGGCTTCATGTACTCTATTCATATTAAACCTCATCATATAGAGACTGTAGTGTTTTCTGCATGGCTGACTTCATCAGTTCAGTAAATATGATTTTAAGGTATTGTAGAAAGCCAAAATTGGATCCCAGCTGTTATATGTTATTTGACTAACACAGGGCTCAGATTGATGATTTAATTTATGGAACACTGAGTCTTATTTACAAATAATAACACAGTTTACAAGTATGCATCATCAGTTCATAATCCATTATATTGCTCTTGCATCGTTCCTTGCAGGCTGTCTGTATATTGCTTTATTGTGGACCTATTAGAGTGCACTGCCCCTAACAGTTCCTGAACTATTGTGCATGTTCATCAGTGGCAGGGATTGGTGGTAGTGCGCATACATGGCTATTAGTGATGCTTTATATTACCTAGCAATGGACACCTATACGTTATCTCTCCAGTGCCAAGATTCTGACTTTTAGGTGTCATATCACAGTATTTTAAGGTTACTCTATCCAAATTCCAGTCTTCCACGTTGAATTTTAGGTCATAAACATTGTTTGATTATATCTTTCTTACAGTGCTGTACTGTATATGCTCATGGATACAAGGGAGGAACAGATGATTTCAGATATCATAAAGATATATAACCATTTCCGTTTCTTGTACTGCATAAATTATTCTAAGATAAATTTGTTTGAGGGTAGGATAGATTCATTGCTCTTATATTTTTGACATCCATGATTTTATTCTGTGATTGTAATTGTTTATGTTAGGAAATAATTTAAACCCATACATTGGTTAAAAAATGTAGTCTAGCTTCTCATTAGTTACTACCCCTACATTTGTATGGAATGTACATAGAAAACATAGGAAGAAACATGATTAAGGTTGAAGTTCAGGCTCATTTTAATAAAATATGGCGCTCAGAGACTGAAGCAAACATTACCATATGTGTTACAAATTTTAGTCCCTGTTTGAAAGTATTGCCACATTGTTATATCCCGTCTCTTCCAAATAGAGTGTATCCAGACGAATACCATATCCCCCCCCCTCCCATTTTCTTTATCTGTGCTGAAAAGAAATTGTAACCAGGGGAGATTCCTTGGAAGAGGTTGTGCATTACAAAAGTAAAGTGAATAATTGTTTTGCATTTTATGTGGCATATTTTTAAAATTTTGTGTTCTTCATAATCAGAATTAAAATTGTCATAGTTTTTGCACATTGCTGACACAAGAACCCAAAACTGAATACACGTCTTCACTTTCAGAATCTGTGTTAGTGCAAAAGTTCAAATATTCTTTAATATTGTATATGAAACCCAACCTTGGGGACAGAAGAGGATCTTGTCATTTGAAGGAGAAAGCTCTAGATCGCATTAAGTGGAGGAATTGTTTTGGAAGAGACTGCGGGCCTGTCGTCTGACAGATTACTGATGATGATGATGATGATGAAACCCAGCTTGATGTATGTTAGTGATCTTGTTTTGTGTTTGCAGAGGACACAGACAATGGGGATGTTTTTTCTCAGTATCTCATAAATGGAATTGATTGTCGTATGGCCCCAGTGCAGGCTTCCTTTTTCAGCTTCCATAATTGTAAAAGAATTTGAATGGTGTTTACCTAAACAGTTTTTAAAGTAAAATGGGAGAGGAATGGCAATAGGAAGGACAAATAAATGGGTTAAGAAAGGAAGGATAGAGATAAAGATACAGGAGAGATAAAAGAAAAGGAGATAATGAAGATATGAAGGAAATTATTTTCCTCAAGAAGCTAAACAAGTCATAGTCAGGTGGTGGGATATCCTGAGATCCTTAATATGAACGTATTATTGTTCACTGACCTTTGTATTGGGAGTTAAAGCTTAACATTAGAATTAAAGTTGTCTGTAAACAGTAATAAATGAAGAGACTCCATTGAATTCTGAATGGGCATTATACTAATGAAAATATATTGCAGATTGTTGTATGTCTTAGTGTGGTTTGTAACTTTTTACCACATACTTGTTGATTCAGTTTTTCAAGTGCACTTAAAAAGTAGCCACTTGAACAGAAACATTCACGTAAGAAGTTAATTTACTTTGTCTCACAATAGATATCCTAACCTTCTTTCATAGGTTGCTGGAATTTGGTTCATAAACTGAGGTGTCTGTCTTGTTTTGATTGAAATTTATGTTTATGATTACTTAACATTTAGTTCAATACAGAAAAAATTAAACTGTGTTATACAGTGTTCCTTAACATTACTTTAAGAGTGTGTGAGACCATTGGTTCAGAACCTTAAGTTATGTAATATTGATTTACAGTTCATTCTGTTGGAAGTTCTGATGAAGTTAAATTGATTTTGCGAAGAGCATTCACCCACTAATGACAGTGGAAAACCCTTGATTTGCATAGTCCAAAATTGATAATTGGTAATAATGAGCAATTTCAGAAGGAAATCAGGCATATCCTGGAGACACGTGGGGCAGAGGTGATAATCATCTTCATACTCTGCCTACTTTACTCTTAATGAAAAGAGCCACAGTATGTACTGGGACAGGTTGGTGGAAACATGGCCAGTTTGGATATAATGATGGCCAAATATTAATCACATTATTCAGTCTTGAAAAAATGTATAAACCTATTCATATCATTTGAGTCCTCAGTGAGTGTCTGTCTTCATGACCGGAATTTTTCGTAGTGGTTATCTCTTCATCAAGACAAATTCTGTAATTAGGATGGTGTGGTTAGGATGCCTGCAGGATTCTTCAAGCAAGTTCCACCATTACTACAAAGCAGTCCAGTACTGCAAAATGCTTATTTTACTGTCACAAGTCAGCAATAGTCATCATCAGGTAGGAGTGCGACTCAGAAGCGTTGGCGATTTTGTATCTGTTCATTTGTGTTTACCATATAATTTATTGCTGATAGAATTGATCGGCAGTGCAGAGATCTGTGTCATAGCTCAGGTGATTAGCAGCTGGCCTTCCATCATGGCATCCCAGTTTACATTATGTGGGATTTGTGGTGAACAAAGTGGCAAGGTGGGGGGAAAGATTTCTCAGAGTAGTTCAGTTTCTCCCTGCCAGTTCTGTTTCAACCAACTGCTCCGTTTCGTTAATCATTCTACAGTTAGCACTATGTAGTCTCAATATTGACAGCATTATTAAGTAAATTTTTAACACAAACCACTGCTGCTATTACATAAAGCCATAAATTATATTATTGAAAAAGCTAACCAATAGTGGAGAGAGAATAGTTTTTATGTGTTCTTTCATTAATTATACATTATATAAAAATGTTAGGCCATTTGTGACACACGTAACACAATTCAGTTTGAGCATCATGTAAAGTAAGGCTTATATTAAACTAATTTCAGTCTGGTGACATTCATGTGGCAAGTTTTGGTATAGACAGTGTGCAATTTCACCAGAATCCTTTCTGTAACTTTAGATAGTAAACAAACATGGATGATTGTTCACAACCTTCCCAGTATGCATTCATTTCTTGTACCGTCTCCTGAGATTGCATAAAAATGTGCAGTAATACATTTGTTATTTTTGACGCATCTGCAGTTGATTTTATTAGTTTATACTGAACTGCATGATTCTGCTTTCTGGTTCTTATGTTATAAATTTGGAGTATGTAGCAGCAGATCTCAGTTTGGAAGAATGAGTTGTAAATTTCTCCTACCGACACAGTAATGCCAGTTCTCTTCCACATTAGGGACATGTAGAAAGTAATATCATACACACAGAGTTCAGTGGATGGTAAATTTTAGTCTGAAGCCATGGCATACTTGTAGTTTGAAACCAGTATAAAGTTACCAAATATAGAATGAGTTTAATTCTTGGAATTAAGTCTTTGTGATTGGTTTATGTTGTATATTTATGAGAATGAACTGTGAATGAAAGATGAAGGTTCAGGATCATTGGTTCATAATGAATGAACACAGGATTTGTATGACAAACAAAAGTTGAATATTTGCATGCACATTTTTCAAGAAACGTAAAATGAATAGTAAGAACACGGCATTATCATAGCGTAAGTGAATATCCTTTTCGACATTAACTTACAGAGTGCTGGATTATGTGTTTTGCCCGAGTGTTATTAGGTCTGAAGTTCTTAGTTTGTAGCCCACATATCCAGTTACCCTACCAGAATACCATGTATGTGGCCACGGGAGTTATCTGCTTTGCTGTTCTCGTTAGCACATTGACATTCTCTACTATTTTTTTTTCTTATTTATCATCACTTTATCTTAATTTGCTCAATCATGCCTTGTGTTGTTCTTACTTATAGCAAGCAATTTCAGCGTAAAAATCACTTTCCAGTGTCTGTGGCAAACCAAGCAAAATAATCCATAACATATTTCAGAGAATAATTTCAAGGGCTTACGTTGACCTTTTCAGGTTCTGAACTGACGTATGACAGCGTTTCTACAACATTAGTACAGATTAGCTGATAAATGTTTATAATACAATTTATACAGGTTTAAACTCACAGTAGCCATATACTCATAGCATCTACAGTTATATGAAAGTTCATTGCCTTGTTACATAAGTGAAATGCTGTTCTTGTATTCCAGTGGACTTTTAAAGCATCGTATGAAGTGGGAACATCATTTATTTAAATGTCATAACATTGCTAGCTCTGCCTCTCTTTGCTTCATGCTGTACAAATAGTTGCTAGATTTTTCTGCATTATGCAATTAAAAAAATCAATTATGTTCACGCATTTGTAATAAGAGTGGTATCACATAATAATTTAAAGATCTTCTATTGTAAAAGTTCTTCAGTAACTGGATGACAAAGAATTAAGCATATATGCATCACATGTGTAAGAGAATCCTTTGTTGGATCTTAATACTAGGTGGTTCAAATATGACCGGGACTGATTTAAAAAAAAAAACAACGTAATTGCCAAACACTTACTTGCACATGTCAGTCTTCAATGTACTCCCCTCCGGAGTCAACACATTTTTTCCAACTTTCTGGAAGCATCCTGATGCCCCCCCAAATAAAGACTTGTGGTTGGCGGCGTATGACGGCATCGTCCACAAACCACATGCCTTGCAATTCTGATTTGAGCCTTCCGAACAGGTAGAAATCACTTGGGGCCAAATTGGGACTGTACGGCGGATGTGTCAGAAGGTTCCATTTCAATTTCCAAAGGGTTTCCATTGTTGTTTTGGCCGTGTGGGGGTGTGGATTGTCTTGAAGGAAGGCTACCCGCTTTCCACCTGTCTTCCGCTTGGATCGGATCTTACTCCAAGTTCCTTGATAGTGATGCGCCCATTCTCATGAATAAGCACGTCTGCACGATCAATGTTCGGCACGATGATGGATGTTCGCGGCCAACAATCATGCGGTTCATTCTCCATGCGCTCTCTGCCCTCTCTGAAGCACTTATACCACTCAAACACACGGGTCCGTGAGAGACACTCTTCCCCATACTGTTATTGGAGTCTGTGGTGAATTTCAGTGGACTGGACGTTTTCTCCAACAAATTTGATCACAATGTATTGTTCCACACTCCGCGGTAACTTCTGTTATCTCTCATCACTCTAGCAACTTCCAGACAGGACTGAACAGATTCTAACCCTAACAGGAGGGAGGGGGAGGTTGTGGCTTCACTCTCGCAAGGTCACACAGCTGTTGCAAAGTGCGGCTTGTTTACAAAAAAATCAGTCCCGGTCATATTTGAACCACCTTGTAGTACAAGAAGCTCCTATGTGTATAGAAAATTGTGTTTTTTTCCCAGTGTGCAGTTCATTTAATATATTGAGACATTGCTTTCACGGAAAAGTGTTTTGTTTGTTCATCTGTTTTGGGAATTAATTGTATCAGATTGTTTGATACTAATATAAAATAATTACTTTGCTTGCAGATCAGCAAAATTCAGAAAGTGGCCACTTAACTCAAGCCTGATCAAAGACTGTATTTGCCTATACATCATAAATATGTCAGGACTTGATATAACTATTGTTATTTTAGAAGAAATTCATACATAATTTTTCTTCATAAATTGGTCAGTTTTATTTTGGTGGTTGCATTTGTCTTCCCCATCCTTGAATTAAACATGTATACTGAACTTATTAATTATATTTCATAGAAATTATAATGCAAGTGTAGTGCATACATGACAACAGAGCTTATTTGCATATAAATCCTTTGTTTAGTGATGAATATTGTGGTATAACCATTCGTACAGTATTGTTCATATGAGGCTATTTATTGTGTAATTCATATAGAGGTGCCAACTTTAAGCAACTACTCGTGAAGGGAATTCTGGTTGCTTGCATGGAATTAGAGATGAATTCAAGCTTTGCGGGTCCACAGGATAGAGTAACAAAAGTGCAGACAGTTCAGTGGTGTATGTATTATTGCTAATATAAAAAAGTCAGTACAGAATCATGTCATTATATGTTATAGGTTTCAGCAACAATTTTCTTTTCAGGAAGTTTGATATAAAAGTTTGTATATTTGAGGGATCACGTAGGATGTCTTGGATCCTAGTGAAGACATCACAGTTTATATTAGGCAGGTAAATTTTGTTAAGTTCTGTAACCTATGAGTTAAGATACATTTTAATATGGTATTGTGTTACCTGGCCTAATATTAACAAGATTTTTAGGACTGGAAGTCTGCATTAAGAAAGTTCTTCCCAGAACTTTGGTCCCTAAAGTTTTAGCTTTGGCTTTTTCAAACGTATTAGACAAATCCCAAGGCAGAGGAAGATCTCGACAATTATAGCAGTTGTGTATATAAATTGTAAAGCCAGTTATCCAAATTTGAGCTGAAGACTAATAATTTGAAGGAATAAAAGAGGAAGGAAATATAAACTAGAAAAAAATCGTTAGCAACTGCTGAGCTCCCCTTTGTTGTTATATATTATGCTTCGGTTCCATGTGACAGTCTTTTTGGTGAAAATGTTTATCACAGAGTCACAGAATTTTGGACTGTTTTCTAAGTCTTGAAGAATTATTGTCTCGGTTATTGGGTTATTGTCAAAAGAATGCAGGTATGAGTAGCATTTGAATCAGTAGTCTTGAGTGTTTGGGTACATACAGCACAGATTCTGGGATTTGCAGAAATACAGATCAATGAGTTTAAATAAATTATAACATTATTGTATACACCACCGAATAAATAATGAAATGGCTTTCCAGCCAGCACTTTGTATTAAACTGTCTGCCCTACTGCAATTTTATATATCAGTTGATAGTGTTTAAAGTACGGATGTGTAATTGTTCCTGCTGCTGTTATGTGAGTTTTTTTAACAAGTAAATAATTCCTTGTGTCATTATGATATGAATGTTTTGTAGTTATAATTACTCTGTTGTGTATGTATTTTAATGTTTCCTTGTTATAAAGAGGTAACAAGTAGTAAGTAATGATAATATTTGGAGTAGGGAACTCTTGTCTAACATGAAGCCAGGATTATAACATTATTTGTTTGAGTGTTAGCTTACATTTCATTTGAAGAATGCAGTCTTCTGGGATTTGGCACCGTGTATATGTGGTGTTAACCGACGTTTCGGAGGAACGTATCGCCCCCATCTTCAGGGTTGAAGAAAAAGTATAAGTAAATCTGCAAGCGACAACACCGTGAGACACGATAAAGCAGTCTGCTTTATCGTGTCTCACGGTGTTGTCGCTTGCAGATTTACTTATACTTTTTCTTCAACCCTGAAGATGGGGGCGATACGTTCCTCCGAAACGTCGGTTAACACCACATATACACGGTGCCAAATCCCAGAAGACTGCATTCTTCATAGTCACCGCCGTGAAAGCCTCAAATCTTATATACATTTCATTTGTTTTTCACATAACTGTGCTGCTTCTGTCTGCCTATATCTATGATTAGCTTGAGACAGTTAACATCTTTAAATATTTTAAGTAGTAGCCTATTTGAATGTGATTCTGGAAACTTCTGTCCTCCCCGCAAATTTATTTATATTATTTCCACCTTCTTCTTTCCTTTTGCTTTAATGCAGTCATTGAAGGTGGTACACAGTAGCGTAGTATGCTGCAAGCTCGAAGGTCACAGGTTCAGGTCCGAATGAGGTGTTTTTTTTTCTCCCAATTTACCTAATCCTTCCAGCCACACTATGGCCCAGGGGTTGACTCAGCTTCTAACAGAAATGAATACCAGGAATCTTCTGGGGGGGGGTAAAGGGCTGACAACCTTACCACCAGCTGTGAGCCGATTGGCTAGAAAAAATTTGGGAGCCTCAACATCTCACAACCCTATGGGTCTTCACAGCCTGTTACAGGGATAGCTTTACCTTATTTACCTTTATAGTCATTGAAGACAATTTTGTTAATATAGTATTGTCTTCACTTTCAGTATGAGTCAAGAACTGATATATTGGCTTTTATTTCATAGCAGTTTTTTCATGAAGGGCACATTTTCTATGGGCACTTTGATTTTCCCTGCCAGTTTTCAGTCTGTCAAGTACTCCATATTCATTAATCATCCTTTCATTGACACTGTTTCATGATGCTGACAGTATCGTTAAATAACCAACTTTAAAATATGTCACAGTCTGTCTCTGCCCCATAATTTCTAACAGCAGTGTGCGTGTTTTTGTTTCATCTGTTCTTATATCCTGGCCTTATGTTTATACAACATAATTAAGGGAAGTGTGTGCCTTTAATGATATGAACTGATGTGTTATATTTTGTAGTGTTCATTCTAGAGAGTACAAAATGGTTGACTTGATCTCAGTGAAAGGGAAGAAAAACATCATAAGGCTTAATATTCCACTTTCCATTCATGAACTGTGTGACTTTTTCATTGTTTATAAGAAGTGATGTGTGGTAAGCAATGTTGCATGCATAATGTTTTTGAAACTTCATGAACATAATTTGTTTTTGCCATTGTTCATATGCTGTTTTCGTTGTTCACAATGTGTTGCGGTTTTAATGTTAGTCTTCTTAACAAACTATTTACATAACATGTGTTTCATTATATTGAGAGGTCATATTTCATAATTAAAAATTTAAAAAGTATATCTTGAAATGATGTATGCTATGCATACTGGTAATAACAAAGTTGTGTATACCAACTTGAATTATATACTCGTATGTTAGAATGACCATTGTTCAGCAAATGCTTTGCATTAACGCCTCGTATGCTTTTGTTTTATGGTGGTAAGTTTTCTTGGGCTGTCAACTTAGGTGAAACAATTCTTTTTTATATTTTTTTTAAGTACTGTAATGTATAAGAAAGTGAATTGTCAGGTGATGTGTTTGGTCATGTTATGTGCATTGTGACTGAAGGAATTATCTGAAATGCTGAGCACTTGGAATACATGGAGTACTTAACAGCAACACAAAATAAACTCCAGACTGGAATTTTAATACTGTAGCACACTTTGAAAATAGTCTTAATATTTTAAAGAGGTCTGTCATTCTTGCCACAAAAATGATTGTGAAAGTGCATATTATGTTTTGATATTTTTAATATAATAATAATAATAATAATTGTAGGTTACTGTTGATTGTGACTTTAGGATAGTTGTAGAGTTCTAAAAATGGTGCCAGTGTTTTGGTGTTTGTTCCCATTGGATATTGTTTTGAATAAGTTTAAAGCAATGTATGATTGGAGAGGTTTTTTCAGATATCAGTGGTCTTGTGTTATTTCAGTATTGATAACTAGACTAAGGAATGCCAATATTCTGAAGTATCCTTTACTTTATTACCAAAATTGAGGGAATTATAGAAGACTGGCTCATCCAACAAGTACTGGGGGTTCTTTTGCTTGGAATAAAATGGTTGAAATATGAAGCTGACTACTAACCTCCATCTATTGCCAAGGTTAGAAGTATGTGAATCTTTATATTGACAACTGTTACATGCCTTCATTGCACAGTATTGTACATGGACACATTTTCAACATCACAGTTTACATTCATCTTTTTTCTGAGCAGGAGAAACAAGCCTGTATACCCATCTATATTGGTTCTAAGTTGGTCATACTCTGGTCTTGATCATCTTAACATACCCACTGTGTAAATGTTAAAGATCCAACATTCTAAATGTCTATAGTGGTTTTTTCAACTTATATTACATATTTCTGTATTTTCAAATATTTCACATGATCGTCAGAAATAAAACTTGTAAACAGAATGTTGTGGTTAGTGGACAGTATTTATCCCTTGTATTCACAAGGTCTGTGTTCAGTCTCTATTCCAGTTGATGTTTTTTATGGTTTCCTCACTTTCTTGAGGCACATTGTAGGTTGGTACCATAAACGAAGCCTCAAGTTTTGTATCCTCCCCAATTCTTCATTCATAATTATCTTCTCATTTGACATTTATAACCTATGCAGTTGAGAAACATTAAATAAACTAAGAAGGAGAACTTGTTTTGAGAGTTGTGGTTTAGGAGGATCTGGTGTTTGAGGAGCACAGTCTTGTGGCTTGTAACACTGTAGTCAGTAGAAGTCCACACACATTTCGGAGGAACATATTGCTTCCCTCCTCAGGGTTGAAGAGCAAGTCAAGCAAGAAACCAGCAACAAGCAGTGCCTGAAGATGGAGGCAATACATGCCTCATAAACATCAGTGAACTTCTACTGACCTACACAGTGTCACAACCCAGAAGATCATTCCTACCCTTCATAATCACTACAGATGCAACAATTTTATGTTTTGCTATAAATTACTTTCATTAAGTTTTGATTAGAAATGTTATATTAATTAAAAAAATAGTTTCATTAAGTATTAACATCATTTTACTTATATAGAAACAGAGAAAATATTAGACATTTTATAAATGCACTCAAGAATTTCTTTTATGTCCATGCCAAGACTCCAGACTTAATATCATGATAGTGTACCATGGCTTATAAAGCAAAATTGTGACAAAGTCTGTCCACATCAGTAAACAGTGTATAAAAAATCTGTCAAACTGGATATGAAACATTAATATGACCGTGAGAATGTGTGTTCTGTCAGCATTTTTGTATGTCTCAGCTCACAGGAAATGTAAATATGATTTTAGAGGATGTGCT
This sequence comes from Cryptotermes secundus, assembly GCF_002891405.2. Lineage (NCBI taxonomy): Eukaryota > Metazoa > Arthropoda > Insecta > Blattodea > Kalotermitidae > Cryptotermes > Cryptotermes secundus. The sequence continues at coordinate 321,672 of NW_019738877.1, forward strand.
TATAGCCTCTCAGTATATCAGATTTCACAGACCTAATTATAGTGGTAAACAAGTTACCAAAATCAAATTGCTTAAACAGCAGTAAAGTTTGCATAATCATTATATTTGTTCTAATTTTCAGCAGGGATGTAAACAGAATAAATTTGAGACAGGTGATCTATCAGTAAAGTCTAGTGAATTTAGCCCTTTGTCTCTGTATCGTTACTCCCTCTGGAAGTTGTGGTGCCACTCATCTTATGGAGCTGTTGTGAGTTACTGTTTTAGGTTATCATCAGGGCTGCAGAGTCAGTGACCTTGAAGGCGTTTCCTTATTTTTGGGAGTAATAAGTCCCTTGAGATTATATCTGAACTGTAAACTTGAGCAGAACAACTGGAATATTCTTGTAAGATTTAAGGTTTTCACTGTGGTGACTTTGAAGAAAACAATCTTCTGGGATGTGGCACTGTGTAGAAATTGTGTTAACCGACGTTTCGGAGGAACGTATCGCCTCCATCTTCAGGGTAGAAGACAAGAAATCCTCTAGCGAACCAGCTTGAGCAAGTGCAACAGACTGAGTCCAGTCAAGTAAACACAGCTGTATAAGAGAAGGAAGGGAAGTGAGTGGGGCTACATAGGAAAATAGTAGAGAAGGGGGAGGGGTGCCAGCAGGTAGCAGGCCAGAGCAGGTATAGAGTATGTATCGGGGGGAGGGGCAGGAGGCAAGGTTAAACGGAGGGCATTAACCTTGAAGCTCGGTTTCGAAGCGAGTCAGGCATGGACCTACGTGGCCTTGTGGATCTGGTGTCAAGTCCCAGAGGTTTCTTGAGGGAACAGATGAGAGGATTCCATGACTTGCTGAGACAAAACCCCACCTCTCTGTTCACATTGTCGGGATGGAGTTCAATCTCAATGGCCTCCCTAATGATGCAATCCATATAGCGGGTCTTGGTGGCGGGGATGGAGGTATTCTGAAGCTGCATGCGGTGTCCCAAATCGATGCTGTGTTCAGCCACGGCTGATTTGTTCCATTAAGGCCCATTGTGAGCACTGTTGGCTGTCTTACCTATTGCTTGGCCAAACACTTGGCTGGCCTACTGAGCAACAACACTAGTTACTGTCCACACCACGTGAGTAACTCAATGGAATCTGTCCACACCTTAGGTGCTCTCCATGTCAATCCCCATGACTGGTCAGTTTCGATGTATTGTCACTCTTCACCAGGGTACCTCTAAAGGATACTATGGCTCTGCTAGGACAGCATTTCGAAGAAGATATCTTGAGACTCTTCCGCCATGTCCTGACCACCTCATACTTCAACTTCAGTGGCCAGTTCTATGAACAAATGGATGGTGTGGCGATGGGCTCGCCACTGTCTCTGGTCATCGCTAACTTATATATGGAGGACTTTGATGGGAGGACACTTGACTTGGCCCCAAACAAGCCCTGCTGCTGGTTTTGTTACATGGATGACACTTTCATCATCTGGCCACATGGGCCTGACAAGCTTAAGGACTTCCTGAACCACCTAAACTGTATCCACTGGTACATTCAGTTCACAATGAAGACCGAAATTGAGGGCCACCTCCCCTTCCTGGATATAGATATTTACAGGAGACCCAATGGTTCTCTGGGCCATAGAGTGTACCACAAATCCACCCATACAGACCTCTAACTTAACGCTGCGTCCCACCACCACCCTACCAACAAGCAAGTTGTACTTTCCACATTGGTGCACAGGGCTAGAGCTCTATGTGATCAAGACAGTCTACATGTGGAGTTGGTGCTCCTGGGGGACGTTTTCAGGCAGAAAGGATACAACAAATGGCAGATCCACAGAGTTCTCAACCGTCAGCCCGAAGATAAACCAGATTCAGTCGCCTTCCTACCCTATGTTGGGACTATATTCAACCGTATCAGCAGAGTGCTGTCCCGGCACAACATCAAATCAGTGGGCCTGCCTCCAAAGAAATTATCTAGTTTCCTCCAGCCTGTCAAGGATAACCTGGGACTAAGGACATCGGGTGTATACAATATCCCTTGCGAGTGTGGCAAGGTCTATACTGGGCACACAGGCTGTTCCGTGGACATGAGGTTGAAGGAGCATCAGTGGCACGTCCGTCTCGAACATCCAGACAAGTCAGCTGTGGCTGAACACAGCACTGATTTGGGACAGCGCATTCAGCTTCAGAATATCTCCATCCTCGCCACCAAGACTCAATATATGGATCACATCATTAGAGAGTACATTGAGATTGAACTCCATCCTGACAATATGAACAGAGAGGTGGGGTTTTGTCTCAGCAAGTCATGGAAGCCACTCATCTGTTCCCTCAAGAAATCCCTGGGACTTGACACCAGATCCACAAGGCCACATAGGTCCATCCATGCCCGACTCACTTCGCAACCCATGAGCTTCAAGGTTAATGCCCTCCATTTAACCTTGCCCCCCCCCCCNCAACACGTACTCTATACCTGCTCTGGCCTGCTATCTGCTGGCACCCCTCCCCCCTCTACTGATTCCCCATGTAGCCCCACTCACTTCCCTTCCTTATACAGCTGCGTTTACTCGACTCAACTCAGTCTGTTGCACCTGCTCAAGGTGGTTCACTCGAGAATTTCTTGTCTTTACCCTGAAAATGGAGGCGGTACGTTCCTCCAAAACATCGGTTAACACAACTTCTACACAGCGCCACATCCCAGAAGACTGCTTTCTTCAGGAATTTTCTTGGCTGCATTTCTTAAGGCTTCTCAGTCAGGGGTTAAGAAGTTTGCTGAATATCACTGCGCAGTAGTAGTGTGTTGAGTTTCAAGTGGTCATGGCCACATGAATGTGTGAAAAAAAGAAAAAGAAATAATCTTCATTCTTACACACCTTGCCTTTGTCACTCCCACAGGTGGAATGTCATCATTAAAGATGCAAGTAGCTGTCTGCAGTTGTTTCAGGAACAGATAGGTAGCTTCATGTTTTATTAGCCATGACAGTGTCAGCAACTAGGTGAGGGTTATCAAGTTACCAACTCACGTCACAGAATTTTCTGTTTTCTGTGCTTATTGGCTTCTGTCACGTTGTGAAACATCCATCATCATCAAACCTTACTCCTACAAAGATAACTGTGTAATGTTGCAGAAACACTTGTGTAACTAATGTTTTATTCTGTCTCAAGGTTTTTGCATATTAATTGAGATTCCTTCTCTATTATTATTTCCACACATTTAGTGTTTTACTCCTGTGTTGATTATTTCCTCCAGTCTTCACCAAAGAGATGTGTTCTTCCTCTCTTAAATTATTGAAAACTTTTGTATAATAGAAAGATGTCCTGAAAAGAATATGTCAAGCATGGAGTTTGAGACCCCACAGCTGCTTATATGATGAGTAATGTCTTCTGTGCTTTGATGCCATGTAGTCTGGTAGAAGTTTAGCACTGCTATGGAGCAATATTCTGCCCCCAGCCTTAGGAGTGAAGAGTAAGTTGAGCAAGCAGGCAGGTAGGCAGCAAGCAGAGAAAATTCTTTAAGCCTTGCAGAATCATCACACAAAAGATTTTTCTCACATTAGTGAACCTGGTGATGATGAGAGTTTATATGCTTGTCTGTATGAAAACTTATGTGTTAAATGAGAATGGATGACATTACAAACAAATAAGGCTGTTGAAGAGTACATTCTTCTGGACTGTAATGCTGTGTAGTTCAGAAATGGCATGATATTGTGTAGGAACATATTACTTTCAACTTGACAGGCAAAGAGTAAACCACAATAGAAACCAGCAGAGCAGACAGATTAGCTAGGCTTAGATGGTCCCGTGCATCTTTGGGTTTATTGCATGGGTTACTGTTCATCTGTTAAGATGGAGATAATATGTTCCTTCAAAACATTGGGCCTTCTTTGAACTACATGATGTTACAACCCAGAAGACTGTACTCTTCATAGTCATTGCCTCAAAAACCCCAAAATCCAATATTTGAGGTTATTTTGCCATTTTCTGATTTAACTTTTTCTGTGAAGGAAAATGGGAGCTATTAGCTTTGCTCAGCATTTGTAAATTTGATTCACTTTCATTTATATGTTACAACACCTTGTATCCCCTGAGGTTCACAGAGTTTGGTGTGTCTTGGGCAGAAGAAATTTATTACCACAGAATAATACCGTTAGCACATCTGATTTCCATTTGGATATCCTGGTTTGAATCTCAGGTAGAAGAACATCTGTCCTGGCTAAGATTTATAATATTTTCCTCTGTCTTTTTCAGACATGTGCCAAAATAGTACTCTGAGACATAACTGCTTCTCCATCATCATTATGAACCCATAATTCATAATCATCCTTCTGTTTTATCATACTATACAACCTTTGTTATTGACACAGTGTGAAGGAAACAAAAATTGGTAAGATATAAGCCACATTGAAATACATGGAATTTCCACAAGCATTCTTTGAAACTTTGCATTTTGAGTACTCCTAGGCGTAACAAAGGGATTTCATGATTATGATAACAGTATTATTATTTATATATTTATTTATTTTTATCAGTAGAGGTGCTTCAAATTTGTCACAAGTAATATCAAAGGTTTCAACAGTTGCCATCTTTTTTATGACATGAAACAGTATTTAATGCAGAATTTGTAGGCATGCATATGATCATCTCCATGTCGTATTTCACGTAGGTAATTCCAGGGGTTCATTATTGATATGGACTGAAAGCTAAATATAGATTTCATGGAGCTGTCTTTGTTGTCTTACATTATACAAAAAGAAACCTTAATGAAAGTAGCATAGTTTTTAATGATCTGTTACTGTATGTAATTTCAGGACTCTATAATAAATGGTGCTAGTGTTGCTCCCACATCACAAGTTTGTGTGGCCATCATGTTGATATTCTTGATTGTAGGGAACCAAAAGTAGAGGCTGGTTTTGCCTCCAGTGGCATAATATCCATACCAGATTTCGTCAAAATCCATTCAGTGATTCTGAAGTGGAAACATGGATACACAGACATGACTAGTCTTCTGTGCATTCATTTCATGGACACTGTACAAAGAGTGTAAAAAGGAAATGTTAACAAGTAAACATTTTATGACAAGCAGCTAGAATTCCAACTGTGCCCCATAACCAACCAGATGGAGGGGATACTATGTTGCTTCCCTCATCATTTGATAAACGTAAGCTGTGTGTTTATTGTAATGCAATAACCTGTGCCACTCTCTAAATGGTTTCACAAATCCAAAAATAAATTCTTTGAAGATGAAAAGGTTTTATTTTCTTGACTTTAAAATTGTTAACCTTGTAAACAGTCACACACAGATATTTCAAACAATAATAATCTGAAACACGTTTCCTTACTTTTGAGGTCTGTTTATAAAATATTCCCTGTATGCATTTTAATTTGTTTCTATAAATACCGTAGTGTTAAGTTATTTCACTCTTGAAACTAACAGTCTTGCTGATGCCATATCTGGGGACCAGCTTGCTTGATTTGCATTGGTCCATTCAGGCAAATGCAAAATATTGACTTAAAAGACTTGTGAACTCTTCAGTAGCCCTGATCCATGACTCATAATCATCTTTCATTTCTTATATCATGCCAAATGAACTCAACATATTGAAGTTGCTAGAAACTTTTTTCAGTCTTTCCAGGCATGCGCATTGTGAGTTTCCCAAGAATGGTATGAAGATGAGCTGTAAGAATTACCAAGGAAATAAGGGGAGGGGGCTGTGTTTTAAGGAACAATAGATGAATGTCTTGAAGTAATGCATTCTGATGTCATGTAGAAAAAATAAGATATACGAAAGTATCCTTTATTTTTAATTAAAATTTGTTTGTAGTGAATGATGCGACACACAGATACTGTAGTCTGAAGTGTTCTCAAGTATGTTTTTATTTTATTATGTTTGCTGCTTTATTGTCTCACCAGGTGTGGACTTGTGTGTTGTTTGATGCCACTTTTACATTTAGAGATCTGGGTTCAATTCTGTGCAAAGTCAGCCATCTTTAACATGGGTTCCCTCATTTTTTCTTTGATAGAAGTGTTGGATACAACTTGAAAACAAAGTATAAAGTGTCAATTTCTGTCAGTTTTTAATTATATAAGATTCAGAAGTCCATAAGTCTTTCAGGAAAGGTATGACCTACGCTATACTGTACAGAATAGATATGTGGCATTGTCGATGCTCCAATAGACAACCACTTCAGAAAGGTTGCAGGCCCTGAAAAGGCCCGTTTGTTCCTAGTTTTACGCCCGTTTGGCTGGTCTGTCTGGCCGGTGATGTAGGGCTGCGTGCGCCGGTAGAAATAGATGTTGTCTACAGTGTGTTGCGCTAATGTTGTGGCAGCTGAGTTAGTTGTCCGGTCGCAGTGCAGCAGTTGCCTGGTCACAGTGCGTGGTTGCTGGAAGACGTCTGGTCACAGATCATGGTCGCTGGAGTGGCGACAGCTGCGCCAGTTGCCCGGTGTATTGGGCATGACCGCCGGAGAGCTGAATCAGCCGTCCCTGATGCAGTGAAGAGCCGATGACGCCGAAGAGCAATCGCTCTGGACTAAGTGTGATGGCTGACTGGCTGATGTGGTCACTGATGATTGCTTGGGTTGGAGCTGCACCTTTTATACCAAACTTGGTGGGCAGAGCTTAGACTTGTAGTTGCTATTGTGAGCACTTATTGGCTAGCGCCTGTGAGAGTTACGAGTGAGCTGGACAGTGAGTGGTGGCAGCAATGTGCTATTGACTTAGGAGTGAGTGTTGTCCATTGATCAGCGAAACAGCATGATGGTATGTGGGATGTTCCCACAGATAAACTAAGAACAGTGTCATAGACTATAGGCATTTAAGGAGTGAAGAAGTCAGCTTTGTGCCAAAACAGCAAATATTAATCACAGCAATATATAATTTTTTAAAAAACATAGAGTTTGAAATAATTGTTTTGTAGTTGTATTACATTATATTTTTGTAAACCCTATACAGTATTATATCCAACACTTGTCAAAGTGAAGGTGCGTTAGTTCCAGTTTTTGTGGCAACTTGCACTTAACTTATTTTAGTTCTTAAGCAATGTGGATTTTAATTTAGTTTTTCAAACGATTATCTATGTATTATCTAAATCTGACTGCACAGTAACTACTGTATATGCCCATATTTATATATTGTCAGAATTCTTTGTTGCCTGCACATAGCCTTTCTTCTGTAAGTACAGGGACCTTAACCATTCTGATTATATGTTTTAATTTTAGATAAAATAATGTATTGTAAGTGGGGTTTATGTGGGATAAAAATGAAGAGTAATATTTTAGGCTTAATGGAGAAGTTGTGATATGAAGCTGTTTCAGATTTTATCTCTTTAAGTATCATGCATGGTAAAATTTTCACACGTTTCAGTAATAAATTGTGTTCAGGGCAGGGGACATGATAGATGAAGTAGTTACTATAGGATTCTGACGATGGTGTGTAACACACTGATATATTGGGTTTTTGGACTTTATCCATCGTCCTGGTTTTTAAGATAACTAATAAAAACACGACGTTTCGGAAACTGGATCTGTTTCCGTCCTCAGGTGAAGGAAAAACACCTATTCTGTTGGGTCCGTTAGAAAGAGCTAGCCTCAATCACGGTGATTAAAGCTAGCTCTTTCTAACGGACCAAACAGAATAGGTGTTTTTCCTTCACCTGAGGATGGAAAGAGATCCAGTTTCCGAAACGTCGTGTTTTTATTAGTTATCTTAAAAACCAGGACGATGGATAAAGTCCAAAAACCCAATATATCAGTATGATAGATGAAGCTTGAGGTGCATGTATTGTGTTTACTTGTCTTTACCAATGTGCTATAATTTATATTAAAATTAATTCAATTTATTCAGCAGGAAATATTCCAAATTATTACATATAAAACCAATACCTTTTCCTACTAAAAATTCTACAATATGAAAGTAAGTTTATTATCTGTACTACATTGAATCTGAAAGTGAGGAAAACCTTAAGTTGAGAAAATAAGAAACTGATAAAACTGAACTCTAAATGAAGTAAACCTTTACAGAGAAACATTTTACACAAGTACTTTGTTGTGTCCCAGGATGATTTTTTGATATTGTACAAGTACTCAGGATCTGAAAAAGCAAAAATAAAACTACCTTTCATAATTTATGCATTAAACATAATGGTCCTAGAGTGAAAAGTAGGTCACAAAGTCAATAGAATCAATAGAAAGTCCGTCCAGTGTAACAATTTGTAGGTCACTTCTTTATCACTTCTGCCTTACATGTTTCGGTTTAATACAACCATCATCAGAGGCACATAGTACAATCATGAAAACACTGTCGTTGTTTAAGATGTACACAGTTATGTTTGCTGCGTGGACACTGCTACAATATGTCGACGTGTAAAAGCACAACACTTGCTAGGATTGTTGAATGCACTATCAATTCTCACATTCCGTCCGAAACTTCCCTCAAGTTAAAAACGTCAATGTTAAAATATTTAAAATATTTAAAATTTAAAACATTTGATGTAAATGTTAAGCTCCTCCTTGTTGATTCATCCCAAAGATGGGAGATGTCAGCTTGAGGTTGTATGTCTTGTGGTTAGATGTTTCCGATGTGCTGTGTGTTGAGTACACAACACACAGCACCCATCTTTGGGATGAATCAACAAGGAGGAGCTTAACATTTACATCAAATGTTTTAAATTTTAAATATTTTAAATATTTTAACATTGACGTTTTTAACTTGAGGGAAGTTTCGGACGGAATGTGAGAATTGATAGTGCATTCAACAATCCTAGCAAGTGTTGTGCTTTTACACGTCGACATATTGTAGCAGTGTCCACGCAGCAAACATAACTGTGTACATCTTAAACAACGACAGTGTTTTCATGATTGTACTATGTGCCTCTGATGATGGTTGTATTAAACCGAAACATGTAAGGCAGAAGTGATAAAGAAGTGACCTACAAATTGTTACACTGGACGGACTTTCTATTGATTCTATTGACTTTGTGATTGATAGTGTAAGGGACCAAAAATGAAACAATTAAAAAAAAAAGTAGGTCAGTTTGCAAGTCATAAACAATGTAATTAAAAAGCATTAAATATATAATACACTTTCTGAATTTACTTTTATTTATTGATGTGTTCTATCTGTTTTTTTAGTAAATGCTGGCCCAACCCTGTATCCAGGAACGGGAACAGATAATCAACAATGAATCTGATGCCCAGCACTCAATGTAGGTTGTTAAAAGAAGATTGCCATTCCAGGCATTATTTTTATATAATATAAAAAATAAGACAAATCTGGGAAATATTTTTCCAGTAATTATGTGAATTAAGAGTATTTTTTTTTTCGTTTCATGCGTCCTGTTGTGTTATTATATACAATTCTTTATTGGAGTCTGTCGCAACACAATTGTAACACATTGTAAAATGAGGCACCAGCCAAACAGTTAATGTCGAATAATACTACATCTATACCATGGGACTCCAAGCAGTTTATTACACGTATACAAGTCTAGAATATACAGTGGAACCTCGCTTAACGAGCACCTCGCATAATGAGCAAAACAAATTCTAGGGGAAGACTTGCATAACGAGTGACGAGAGGGGAAGTCCCGGATTGTGTGCTTGCTACATCAGTCTGTGCTTAGCACTCATTCTGCTCACATTTTAGTGTTGTTTGTGATGACACATTTTTCCAAATTTGTGTTTGGACATATTATTTGTGATTTTTGTGTAAAGTTTAATAACCCTTGCAAAAATGTCCCCAAAGAAAAAAGACAGCCTTAAGAGAATAAAAATAACCGTAGAAATGAAACGTAAAATCATTGAAAAGCTTGGCTGATCTGGCACACACATACAGTCGGTCTACATCAACAATTTGCACTATCCTCAAGAACAAGGACAAGATTAAGGAGACAGATGCTTCAAACGGAGTGACAAGAATATCTACGCAACGGTTACGTATTCTCGACGGCGTTGAAAGGTTGCTCCTCATATGGATTTTTTTCTGCAAATCGAATTCGCTTTCCAGGTTGGTTCATTCCTCATAGAAGAAAAGATGAAGATGATTCACGCTCCTTAACAATATATATATAATTTTCTTTGAATAAACGTTATACATAAATTTTTTTGAGTATTTTTTTCGGCATGGAACGCATTATCGTATTTTACATTAATTTATATGGGAAAAATTGTTCCGCATTGCGAGTAAGATCCTGGAACGAATTATGCTCGTTAAGCGAGGTTCCACTGTACCATTCTGTCTGCGGGAATATAAGAAGATTGCAACAACTGACTTCATGACATGCAATATCATATGAAGACCTTTTAACCATATTTTACTCCATAACTTTCGTTTTATAATAAGTTTATAATTCATTGTATTTTTATACCTTGTACTTTATAATGTAACAGTTATCAAGTATCCAGCTTTACCATCACAATGAAATTGCAGTTCAATAGTATGTGAGTATAGTAATCATGTGTTTTGCCTGATGTTGGCTTTAAAGGCTGAAACATGTAGCTGAGATGATATTGACCTTGACCGTTATATTGTTGTGTTACAATGGACTCCAATAAAGAATTGTAAGAGTAAAATGATTGTTGTATAGATCTATATGAAGAATAAAAGAGATTGAACTGTGTTTAGTAAATATGTAATATTCATTGCTAATCAGTATTATAATATATTGTTTTTATTTAAAAAATACAAGGTGAATCGTATAGAACCGGCCCGATGAATTTGCTAATAATTCCGCAGGTGATGCATATAACCGCTCATAATTACGATTAAATAATCTGTGGGCCGTGCTGAGTCGAATGGTGTGCGCATGATCCGGCAAGTGGCAGCCCTTATGCTGCAACGTCAAGGACCTCAAGGACGATCCCGAAACGTGTCTGCAGTGCGCAGGCGACAGTCATGGAGTTCACTGTTAAACAGCGAGTGTTTCTAGTGCCTACTTGAAAACGGCGGACACTTTCAACACCTGCTCTGATCACGGCACACAATCCAAGATAAGATATATGTAAATTACTTTAATATCTGTATCGTACATTTTATATTACAGCTCATTTCGTCGGGCCGGTTCTATATGAATCACCCTGTAGAATCAAGTTATTGCGATAGTATTTCAGAAGACCTGTGCAGCGTGATAATGGAGGCTTATTTGTGAGCTAGGTTTCTCCACCGATCAATTCTGTTTGTAAATTTCTTCATAATCCACGTAAGAAACTGTGGTTGCACATTCCAGGTTGGGCACGAATCATGATCTGAAGCCATTCTCGCAGGCATTGGGGATGGGAAGGCCTAACTTGGCATTTGCACCACCACCCTTTAGGTTGAGAGTCAAAATTGAAGAAAGATGAAATATACCAAGTATTAATAATATAAATTTAAAATGTTTTTTTTTCTTGAAATTGGTAAAAGTACTTTTAAAAGCTTGAATATATGCAAACACATACTTTAGAAACTCCTATTACAGGTACCATAAATACGTCCCAGATATTTATACAGCTTTGATATAAGTACATACATAATACAATTTTATCTTAGAAGTTCATTTATATTACAAAAATTAAAGCTTTAGATGGTATCAGATATTATTCGTATATTGTTCATATTTTAATTTGTAATGATATTCATATTAAAATTGTTTAAAACAGTGATTGCCTCCGCGGTGATAAGTCAGATGTAGCCTCACAAGTACGCTTTACTGCTATGCCCCATAGCTTCTGCCCTTCTCGACTTTCCATCGTTATGGAGTGCAGTTACATATTGTAACATGTCCTCTAGAAACTTAGCACTGATAATATGAACAGAGAAGTTATTTCTAACAAGGAGGAATTTGTCTCACGATTATTATTGATGGAAGGAAATCAGTTTTGTCTTATTTAAGATTTCTTTCAGTCATTTATCAGGAGTGGCTGAAGAAAATCGCAAATGGGTTTGCGATTGCCGGTAGTCAGTTGATTTAAACTAAGTATCGATTGGTTACAGACCATTAATTTTGTCTGTTAGCCGTTTCTGTATGTCAGTATGTTCGACATTGATTGCTTCTCCAATTATTTAACAATGCTTTTTCGTCTGCGTTTAGTAGTCTTATGACTCACGATTAAGTCTGAAATGGCGCAGAACGAATTACCTGTGACATATTTGAAATATACTTCACATCGCCATATATATGTCTAGAGGTACTGAAAAACCACGAAGTACCTCATGAAACATCGTTTCCGGGCCAACACTCGAGCCTCTGACTCCACGAATACGAAGTAGATGTGATGTGTTCTTGCACCGAGCGGATTTGTGTGCTGATAACGCTGTAGACTTGTGTTCGGGAGGTGCTTGTTTCGAAATTCTACCGGTTGAGTTTAAGGTTTTTCGACGGTTTTCTACAGTCCCTCCATGCAAATTCTGGGATAATGCCTTCACCAGACCACGCCTGATTTATGGCACACACTGGCATTCCCTCACAGTAGCCGAGGAAGACCTCAAGAAGTGGAAGAAGCGGGATGCGCTGTCTCAATTTTGAACCAAGAAAGTTAACTTATCCCATTATACTGCGCCCCGTTCCACACTTTACAAGCCTCTTTGGTGGACAGGCAAGCTGACAGTGGAACACGCGTCAAGTTGGGCCCTCCAGTAGTGGCAGCTGCTGATGAACCTCGCTGCCCGTCCATGTAACAGATTGTAGGCAACAAATGTATGTCTGTAAACTAATGCATCTGGACATTTATTTGCGATAAGGGGGCAACACTGTCTTGCCTAATTGAAAACTATGAGATCATGAATAATTGATCTAATAATTATTATTAATGCAGTAGTTACGACTATTGCGTATAGATTTTCGGCGAGGAACCTTCTCGACAACATTTACGCGGGAGACCGGAAGGGATAATATTAAGATGGAACTTAGAGAGGTGCAATGCAGGACTTAGGTATTAGCGTTGTTGCTTTTTCGGGTTCTGTTGCCGCAATGTTAATTTTGTACTATTTTAAGCTTTCACGGTATCCGAAAAATGAAGTCTTCTCGAGCGATTAGCCGTGTCAATGTGAAGTATGTGTCCGACATTTGAGAGACAGTCTCAGGCTCTGTCGTCAGGGTTCATGTGATGTGTGTTATGATCGCACGCTGTATTTACACACAAAAGTTCTTTCATGGTGTTCGGACTAGGACTGTCGATAGTTTTGTGTATAAATGTAGCATGCGAACCCCACACTCATCACAGGAACCCCCGATGATGGAGACAGAGACAGTCTCTTAAACGTCGGACACACATTTCACATGGACAAGGTTGCTCGCTGGAGAAAAGTGTTTTTTTTTTCTGTTATTTACGTTCTTAGGTGTTCTACACGCTATATATGAATGAACATTGTGTGGTGAAGTTATATCTTTCTGTTTTATATACTTGTACAAGGGTTGGATAAAAAATAGTGGCAACACTGCTGTAACATGAAAGATGTGCGTCAGGTGGCACTAGCGCCGTCTGTAGCTGATAGCAGAAGTTCAGTTGAAGTAGTGCAGTGAGTGGCTCTGGTTGTGTTCCATTGAGTTGCATCGTGCATCGTCTTGAAGTGCAGGAGCCCAGTTCAAGCACCCTAACAACATGTTCACGAAACAAGAACAACGCTCCTGGATAAAAATTGAATTTGCACGAGATCGTAGTGCACAAAACTCTTATTCTTTTAATTGGTCCAGTATATTTACTGCTTTATGTTAAATTACATCGTCAGTCAATACACGATGCTTCGACCTAAACTAGCGGTATCATCCACTGAGAATTCAACGGGAAATGTAATCATTTGTTATAACAGTTTTCATTATTAACTTCCCATGCTTTCTCCTTTATTTTGTTCAGGATCTACATGTTACCGATGATGTGTCGAGGTCGAAATTTAACATCACCTCCCACGAATAACACGCAAAAATTAGTAATCGTAAACCGTCTCCTTTTATAGTATACAGGCTTCACACTTATCACATCAAAATATCAACAATACTTAGAAACAAGGCTGCTCGCTCGTTCGTGGCTGCGTATTTATTCTATCGGTAGATAGATCTACCAACGGTAGTATCTCTGCCATTTTAATGAATAATACTTATTATGAGTTCGTCTTCAAAGATATGTTCTGTGTTTTTCCCACAATTGGATGTTATGACTGGACTGAGAGGGTAAGCGAAGTGGAACGTGTATAACGCGCATGCGTATAGTTATTCACGTGTGACACTCAGATGTAGTTGCCCCACTATGAATGGCACCAAGTAATTTGCTTGTGGCCTCGTCAAACATTGTTGCTGTGTGAGCTTTCTTAAGAGGAGGAACGGGCTAGGTTCGAGCAGGTCGGAGGGAGGGGTGCCAAGCTTCATCTTAACGCAATTACACGGGCGCAACCTCAGCAGCATCAGCCTAAGAGCGAGGAAATTTGATTTTGTAGCGAATGAAGTAGCAACAGGCAAAATCGCAGCAGCAGCCTTCTCACTCTCTCTGTCTTGCGAAATATAATTACGCCTAGTACTTTGGACTACAAGAACCATAAAGTTTGGTTGAGGGACCGTGGAAGACTAGTAACACGCACTTCGCGAAAATATATGCAGGAAATAGCTCACAGAACTGAGTGTTTGAGTCATAGCATGATATGCGTACGGCTTCTTAAAGCGGTGGTTATGCAGGGTCCAATATTCTGCAATGTTAACGCCGTGTAGTCATCTGAAGTTTCGGAGGAATATGTTACCACCGTTTTCAGGGTCGAAGAATAAGCCAAGCAAGAAACCGGTGTACAACAGCTAGCAACATCTGAGTAATATACTTAAATATATATTTTATAATTGTATTGACCAAGTATTTCTGTAGCGATTACGACTTCAGTACACGATTCTTCCTCAGCAAACGGAGAGCTACAGGAGGGCAAAACGCAGGAGCATAATGAAACTTGGACATGCTTGTACAGCAGGAAACTAGCGACAGGCTATTTAAAGTGGAAGCAGACATATATTATCAATTAATAAAAATGGTTCTCTCAGTTTCTCAGCATGACTGAAATAACCGATCACAATACTCAGGTCCCCGGGCGCGTTGCACAGAGTATAATCACCTAGTGTCGTCATGTAGAGCGTCTCCTGTGCAGTAACACTGTAGTAACCGTGATATTAACAAATTCTCCTTCAGCATACGAAGGTCATATTACAAATCCAGTCATCGAAAGCGCTTCCGCATAGGAGCGGGGTTTTACTAAGAGACCTCTGAAAACGCGAAGAGCCATGTGAATATTACATTACGAAATCCAAGAATTAGATCCATGTAAACACTAACGGTCGCTCGATTGGTTAATAGATTCCCAGCTCTTCACGAACCCGAAAGATTATTACCATGTAAGATTTGAGATAGTGACGAAGCGTACTATAGTCTGCTCGCTCTCTGTTCTCACTCTGATTTCTTGCTCGGCTCATTCTACAACCCTGAAAATAGAGATGCTGATCCTCTGAAACGTCGGTTGGCTTTCGACGGACTACACAGTGTTATATCCCAGAAAGTAGCACTTGACTATCACCATGTTCACAAGAACCCGTCATTTGCCCATATCCTGAACCAGATGAATCCAGTTCAGGAATTTTTACCATGTTTCTGCGAGATCCATTTCATACCCTCTCATCTGTCCCTGTAATTTCGTACTAATTTTTTTCTTTTCGCGTTTTATAACCAAGGTATTTATAAAATTTTCATCTACATCTTCGTTTCTCCTATCTCGTCCTCCTGAACTACATCGTCATAATAACATTTAGTGAAGAGCAAATATTGATAGGAACCAGATGAGGGCTCTTGTGAACACGGTAATGAACCTTCGGGTTCCATAAAATGCTGGAAAGTTCTTGAGTAGCTGCACAACTGGCGGCTTCTCGAGAAGTGGTCAGCTCCATGAGTGAGAAAAAGCGAGTGAAAAGCAAATATTATGAATATATTATTCGAAGTTATTATTAGGATAGCGCTATCCAATATTGAGAAGATTAGGGCCGGATATAGGCCTAAAACGAATAATCGCACATTTACCCCTCATTATTTATTTTTAATGCCGTGTTACGAAGGTTTACTTGAACGTTAATAATATACATACTTAATATTAAAATAAATTAAATTGAATTCGCTCTAAAGTGAATACTTTCGAAGGCATGATCCCTCATGGAAATTAAATTCCCACCGTATCCACCATATACTTTTAAATATATATGAAAATGTTTGGGCTCAAGTGTAAGGTATGTGACAATCATTTCAAATTCTCGAGTAGTTTCAATTCCCTAATGCTGCACTTTTGATAAAATATAATTTTTTTTAGTACTCTTACCTTTGCAATGATGCATTCATATGCGCCATAATGTATTTTCCTGGAAATAGTTTTACATTAAGGCCAGTGAGATATGTCAAATCCGAAAGTATTTATTAGGAAACACGCATATAAGCAGCCTACGCCGTTTGTAGGGGAAGTGGAGAGACTATTATCCGCCTTCAGTATTCGGCCAGACGGTAGTTGCAGCCCGAACAGATTATGTTCATTACATATTTTGTCATATTAAATGTTTTAAGTAACCTTTGACTATTTGAGAATGTATTTAAACTCGAAAAGCCGACAGAGGAGAAACTGAATTCGCGCAGGGATCCTAACGACCCTAACGCTAGCGTCCCGGCGCCGCGCATCTAGATGGGCAGTAGCACGGTTTCACTTCACTCTCTTCCATAGTGGAAACACGATATGGCAGCTTTGTCGTGGACTGGACCTACGATTAGAGTTCGCGTCAGCCGCTGCAGGTAGTGAGACACGACAGAACTTCCGTGTCAATTTGATGTTAAGTAAAGGAAGCGCATATTTCTTGGCCGTTCACATTTATTGTGAATGCCACTGGAGAGAGGATTTCAGTGTATTTAATTCGAATTACTTCGGTAAGTTGAATGTACATGTTGTATAACTTATTAAGCCCGTAATATATATATAATTCCTTTCAGGAAGAACTTTGTTCGATTCCGAAAACTGTTACGTGACTTTATATTGTTCAATTTCAAGAATCCAATTGCTACAGTCATGACCCTGACTTCCTTAATGAAGGTCTCTGTGTGGATTCCAGTGTTAAATTGTGCAAGTATCTTTCACTTCTCATGCTTTTCTTCATTTTTATAGCTTTACATACCAATAGTTTCGTATTGTTTAAAGTATCGCTAGAAGGTATCTGATTCGAAACTGGTTACACTGATATATATTTCGCGGCTTTTCTTTATTTCTTTAGATTAAATTCTTTTAACAATTTTGTGGAGATGGTAAATGGAGAAGTGAGACGTAACGTAAACAGTACGTCATGTATGTATGAACGTAGGAGAAGGATAACAGGCGTACGGGGTATATTTTTTCTCTTCTAATTTATGGGGCTTTAAAAATTATTAGCCAAATACTGACGCTTGTTTCACAGAATTTTAACCAATAATCAATACATTCCTGTCAACAACCAAGGAATTAATTTTTATCGACAGTTTGTGTTTATATACCTTGCTAGAGATTGGCCAGACGAGTTTTGATCAAGCGTAAAATCAAATATTTACAATTCTGATTTGTTTAACTTTTAGGGCACTAAACTAATTTGATTTATGCTTTGTATAATGGAAATATTTGCCAAGCAGTAAGAGCGAAATAAATTGTAGGTGAAAGTATGTGGGCACTTGAGGACCTACGTATTCGGAGAGAGCTTGTGCCCCAGTCTAGTTAGTATAATACAGCAGCAAGCACGGCATAAATTTGTTTCTGTTTAGAAACTCTATCTTAATATAATTTCTAGAATCTAGAAAGCGTCTATTTTCGGCTAGAGACATTTAAGTTAAGTAAAATCCTTTCGTTCTTGCCACAGCTCCCCGCATTTTTCTGTTCTTCGACAAGGATTGGGTGCTATTCAGCACATTCGGAAGTCAAATTTGTGCCATTTGGCTTTCTTGTTTAGGCCTGCCATTTTCCTCCAGTATAATAAGAGCATACGAATGCTATTTTATGGGTCCTGTCTCCTTTTAATGTTTCTGAATGTCTCCAATTCAACTGATCATTTTTCGCGGTAACGTAGTTGGTTGAGACACTCTTCTACAAGCAGGGAGGTCGTGGTTTCGATTCCCGATGAGATAGTTAGATTTCGTAACTGATCTAATCTTTCTAGTAGCAATGCGGCCCTTTGGTAGACTCAGCCTCTTAACAGAAATGACTACCAGAAATCCTCCTGAGGGTAAAGGGCGGCCAGCGCATAACGCTGACATCCTCACCGTCATCTGTGAGGCAATTGTCTGGAAAATGTAGGCGCCTCGACGTCTCACAACCTTATGGGCCTTCATGGCCTGTTAACAGAGAAACTTTACCATTTATTATGTACAAAATATATTATTTACTTTTAATTCTCTCTATGAAAAGCATTTTAGAAGATATCTTCCGTACTCTTTATATTCTTTTGCTATTCTTTATCTCGTCTTCCATTTCATTAATATATATTGCGAAAGAAACCTTAGTGCCAAGCTTAAGAAAGTTGCTATCTCTTGAAACTCTTATAATCAGGCTGACATGCAAATATTCAGGTGTCAGAATTACGGTTGGCGTGACATAAAATTATATTTTTCCCTTCTATGCCGTTGGTTTATGGAAGTTATGTGAATGTTATAAAGAAACATACAGTGTAAAATAATGTAATTTTGTACGAAAATAAATTGTTCGCTTAAAGGCCATAACATTAAATGTAGGGATTTGAAAAAACGGTATTGTAGAATGACTTTATTTAAAGCAATGATGCTGGTTGCCAGTCGTCATTTAGGAATTAATAATTTTGCTGTTTTCTTTGTTTAGATTTTAAAATTTTCAGCATAAAAACATTAAAATGCCTCTCGTGAAACACCATCCTAGCTTGTGTGTACGAAATAGCGGCTCTGAAATATGAGCTGCATGCGAAATAATTCGACTGTGTAAAGGTGAACTACGTGTTACCAGGTAAAGCCTATCGCAATTCCCTCTTTAAAGACAACAAAAAGGGAATTATTTTATTTTTAGAACACACAATAATTCCAAAAAGTTGCTGACTGGACAAGTATGCGCCATAAATATCTCTTGTCGGTTTCTGCAATTGCTTTCCGAATCCAGAATCCAAATACGTAATTTATTTGCGAAGTGCTATGAAGGGGAGAGCAGAACTATTTATTGAAGTAAAATGTCTTTCTTGTTTACAATATTATATTTAAGCATCCTGTTGCACTCTACACGATAAATAACAATGTAACGAAGAACGATAACAAATAAATAATAATGTGTTTTTTAAATGTTAAATTTTAGACTGGGTTCAGTGTGGCAGTAACGTAAGAGTATACACCTGATGATGGCCGTTGGAGGCCGAAACATGTAGTGTTGAAGAGAACAAGATCAAGGACATATAATATATATTGTTTGCACTTGGGACGGATTTTGTATCATTTATCGTCTTTCTTGTATCTGGCTGACTGAAGTATAGTAAATAATATATCCCCTTCTGCACTATAGTATGACCAACTAGGTATAAATAAAATTAACCAATTCCGTGGAGCCGAGACCTCAACGGCACCAGTTTTTTTATTGCTAGTGAGGTGGAACTAAGTCCCCTTGTACTGCGGCCATTTCTGGCCTATTGTACGAGCCCCAGATGATAGGTGACGGTGATTGTGGAGCAATTGGTGGAATGGAGATTAGCAGGGGAAACCGAAGTACTCGGAGAAAACCTGCCCCAGAGCCCACAAATGCCACTTGACCAGACCCGGGATCGAACCCGGGCCGCCGCGGTGGAAAGACAGCGACTAACCGCTTGAGCTATGGCGCGGCCTTCCATGGAGCCGAGACCTCAACGACTCCAGCTTCTCAGTTACTCAAGAATTTCTCAACAATTTTATTGAAATTGAAGGTTCATTACGGCGTTCACAAGAGCTCTCCACTTATCACTATCCTGAACCAGATGAATCCAGTCTATTTCACCCCATCCTGTTTCTCCAAGATCCATTTTATTATTATCCTCCCACTTAGTGTAAGTCTTCATAGTAGTCTATATCCAGCTGGCTTTCCCCCTAAATCCCTGTATGGATTCATCTTCTCCCCATGCGTGCTACATTCCCTGTCCATTTTATCCTCCTTGTCCCGACGTGGATGAGAAGGTGACGTTGAAAGCCCGTCAGTGCTGATATTAGTAGAATTCAGAGATTCAGGTTAGGGTTCAATGGCTAGGTTTGTGGCCGCATTCATGAGCTTTCGGTTAACACTCTGCAGTAGGGGCTTCCTCAAGTTTCGTAAGATGCAGTACTTCGAATCTGAGAGGAAAATCTTCGCCAGAAGATTTGAAGAGATATTCTAGTGATGAAGTTTTCTGAATCGCCCGCCCTGCTTCTATTTCAGTGTGCGTGACGGTGAGGTTTATTGCCCAAGAGCTGTAAACTACGCCGTTACTCAGTCTGATCTAGAGATTCGCTTACTTTACGAGAGTTCGGCTGGATCTTACAGTGTGCATCAGAGTGCAGGGGATAGGGGGCAACTGTCTGGAACGAACACGTTTAGTCCAAAGAAAGACGAGACAGCTTATTGACAGAGGTCACTGACAGTTTGAGAACGCCTATTGTATATAATGTTATAATCGAATGGGACAAAATGAGAAACAGATGTTTCAATAGGTTGCACAGTCCTGTGTTCAGACCTAGTCTGTTTTGAAAGTGCAACCGGAAATCTATGTGAATATTCTATAAATGAACTGTTACAAATTATGCTGTGTTGGTGACACAGTACTTAACAATCTGACAAGACATGGGATATTTCTATGAGTATCAGAAATGTTTGTAGTCGATGTTTTAATGTGCTGGAAGTTAACTTACAATTAAATACTACAACGAATTATTTTTAATACTATACATTAAAATGTTGAAAGTTGATACCGACCGTAGAATTAAACAAAATTTGTAGAAATAACTACGGATGTCCAAGAAAGTGAGTCCTTTTTGAGACGATCATATTCACCCAGTCAAGTCTAATATTTCCATATTTTATTTCGATTGAAAGTTGCCATCCTGCCACGTGTACTGTAGCGTAGATAATTTTGACCTCGAAATCGACGCTTCAGTATTCAGGTGTTGCTCCCGCGGTTTCTTTGTACCCAGCTTTCCTGTCCACTAAAGAAGAATTACATTTCGGGTAACAACGTAACGTAATGGTTTTTGGCGACAGAGGAACGACTCCGCTGTAGAAGCAATAACGCTCCTTCCTAAGGCTTCCGGCTGTATTCCGTGCTTGGAGCCTTTTATCCTTACTACTAGGTCCATCTAGATATTAAATAGTTTGGAACGCCACTCATTTTTAAGCGAACATTCTCGAGTGGGAAACCCGGAGTATGATTACAGCCTCCCGTCAGCTTCTGATAATATCTTTAGTTGGTCAGTATATTTAATGTAAATTGTCCCTGTACTTAATTAAGCATCACGCCAAGAAGACGTGTGAGGAAATTTATGTATAGCGCCACCATTCTTGACCTAGGCTGTAGATGGAGGTGAGTGGTAAGTTTCACGCCCCTACCGCTTTACCCACACGGGAAACAGTTCCCGGTACCCACTGCGTAGGAGGCTGGGTGAGCTTCCAACCCCTATGGACCGTATGGAAATGAGAGGAATGTTTTACCCCTGCCAGAAGTTGAACTCCGGCCGTCCAGCCCATAGCCCGTCTCTATGCCGTCTCAGCTATCCCAGCTCCTGCCAGTATATTTGCTAGAAACCCTGTCACCGTGAAAACGAAATCCCGCCATTGTTAACAAACCTGAGTGAGAATAATTTGAGTCATATCTCCACCAACTGCCCTCTTATGCACGTCCATTTTCTCGAGTACTTTTTACATATCTATTTTTTGTACTCCAAAACGCTTTCGTAAGGACTGAAGTATTTCCGTAAACACTGTCTTAGCTTTACAAAGAATGGAAATGCCAGAGAATTTGCATAACAGGCACGGCGATGCAGTCCTCAAGAGACCAATATGGCCGGTCTCCTTGGCTGACAGTTCTCTGTTTATACGGGTGTATGCAACATACATGCGTGTGTCCGTGTGCTCCTCTGTTGTCATTAGCAGTGTACATGTCATCTATCGTCAGAGCAGGACATGCATAAACGTTTATTATAATTAACTAACTGCATGGAGCTGATCCCTTCTTGAGAAGCTACCAATTGTTCAGTTACTCAAGAATTTCCCAACATTTTATGGATCGTGAAGGTACATTACCGTGTTCACAAAAGTCCTTCACTGGTCCCTATCCTGAGCCAACGTGTATTATAGTAATATTAAATATCAGCATTCTGTTGCACTGGTTAATGATTTAATTTTCAAGGGCAGTCTTGAAGGTGTGACTTCTTGTTGTGCTCGTAGACAGTTGCTGTGCTACGTTGTTACGTTTTTATATAAATGTTACTTCTACGGCAGATTTAGTCCTTACAGAATCATCACCATGAAGCTTCTTTTAACCTATTGCTGCACGGTATTCCATTTTCCAGTTTATTGTTCTAAAACTTGGTTAAAAATAGTTCCAGTTATTGTTGAATTTCTTTAAAAATTATCCCTTCTACTGTACATATTTAGAACATTCCTTGGTTTCCTGGATTATATGCGGAATCTTGTTGTGGTGTAGAGCGTTCGTATTGTGTTGTGTTTTCAGTATTTTAAATCAGATCAATTGTGTACCACTTCGAACCCCCAACCGAATTTATACGCTTTTGTAACGGTCCTGAAGGCGAAGGACTTAAAATATCTGATCTGGATTTATACTCCGATTAGTGTTAAAAAAATTAAAACGACTTTCATCAGAAAATAGTTCTGTTACGGTAGGTCTCTCCAAAATCATTGCCTCCGTAAGACGTGACTTTCTCAGTTTGTGTTATTATTTGGAATTGTGCTAGACGTAAGATTTGTGTTTCATTGGTTCAATTGGAATTTGTTTCTGAACGAACATAGATGACCCAGAATTTAGAATCACTTAGTCTTATTTTAATCACTAGGTAAAAATGATAATCGTTTTATTGAAATCCGTTTATCGAAGTTTATTTAATTTGATAGGTGACGAAAGCGGCAGAACAGGGGAAATCCACGTCACTATCTACATAATTTGTAAAAAAAAAATCGATATCGTACGATTCGAGGCCGAAAAGAAATTCATTGTAAAATCATACACGAGAAGTTATTCCATGTCTGCCAGATGTTAATTCCCATCTAACACAGCAGAGTGTTTAATGAGGGAATCCACGGTTCCTCTGTACACAATGCAATGGAAATCTGATAGGAGATGCTACTGCTCTCTGTCCGGTGTACAAGGATCAATGATACTGCAGTTCAAACTCAGGTATTCGTACAGCCTATCATGTTTCCACATCACTTCCCCATAATGAACTGTCATTTTGTAGGGCAACACACAATGGTCATCTCAAATCGCAGATTGTAAAGCAAACTAAGAACTTGTTCTTCATATAATCTGGATTTATAACTGTTTTCTAACAAAGATAAAGACACAGCTGGCTTGCGAACTTTATAAAACTCTAACCATTGTCGTCAAGTTTTGGAACTTTCAATCCGTTTCGCCCCTCTACAGGACAGGTTAATCCTTCTAGCGTAACTTGAGCCTTAAATGGAATTTGTTCCTGCAGGTGTTCAGTAACTGTTGTGGAAATCGTTTCCTTTCTTTGAACATGAATCCATGAAAATGCACTTAATTATACTGGTTGGATTAAATACATTTAGTTCGTTTCTAATCAAGGTTTCTGCCCATGATTTGAGGTTATCACAGCGGTGGTTATGAGGAGTTCCATCCTCTGGGATTTGACGCCCACATTGCCAACTTCTTCACATTGAAGAAAGCAGTCTTCTGGGATTTGGCACCGTGTATATGTGGTGTTAACCGACGTTT
>NW_019738877.1:345774-364670 GCF_002891405.2 Cryptotermes secundus
TACTTTTTCTTCTACCCTGAAGATGGAGGCGATACGTTCCTCCGAAACGTCGGTTAACACCACATATACACGGTGCCAAATCCCAGAAGACTGCTTTCTTCATAGTCACCGCCGTGAAAGCCTCAAATCTTACATATTCTTCACATTGGTTTCTTGATTGGCTTATTCTTCAATCCCGAAGTTTTGACAGAAGATGGAACCCTTCATAAACACCAATGTGAGAACCCCCAAAAATATATTTTCCTTAAAATGTTCCCTAAGATTTTTTATCTTCAAATTAATCTTCAATACAACGTATAAGAACGTTATTACACTTCCGAACTGAGACTTAATAAAATTCGGGGAAATGCACTTCACCCGAAGTGAAGTAGCGTACAGAATTTCAAATCAAGTTACCTAATGCTGTTTCTCCTCAAGCCTACTTTATTATCCGTATCTACTGATCACTATCAATCATAGTACTGTATGAAGGGGCAATTAAACAAAGCGAACTATAACATGGAAGTTCAGAAAATCTGTAGTTCAGATTTCCGCGCGTTCCGCATGCAGCAAAATCATTCCCTATACAATGCAGAACACTTACTTTGACTGCTTTTCTTTAATTCTTCGCATGCACGTGGAAATATAGCTTCACCATTCTTGCCTTTGGTAGTAGATGCTCCAGCTGCTTTACTCCCATAGGAAGAGCCCCCGGTAGCCATTATATAGGAGACTGGGTGGGTCCCAGAACCTCACTGGACTCTGTGGAATGAAGAAATCAAATTCTCTAATCAAATTTCCACAGTCCATCCTGCATCTCTCATTCTACTTCCTTCTATGGCTGTCCTACATTCACTCCCTCTCACAGGAAATTGTACTTAATGTGGAAACAGCAGTACCCACAATTAGACAGAAAGAAAGAGTTTCATAGTTAACCTGAGTCTCCTCAGAGTTTGAGATAAATAGTAGACCTGAAATTTTTTTATCATTTTTCCATTATGAAAGCTGGGATAACACAGTCAGTATAGCGACTGACTATGGGCTGGATGGCTGAGGGGTCAGAGTTTGAGTCCCACCAGGAGCAAGATTTTTCTTTTCTCCCCTTCCTCCAGACCGCTTTTGGGGCCCACCCAGCCTCCAATCCAATAGGTACCAGGGGCTCTTTTCACTCACCTACAATTTGTGATGAGTTCAAGAATATGTGGATCTATGTGTATACATCTTTTCCCACATAAGTCTTCATGGCATAGTCCTTAATTAGTTAAGCACGGGGACAAGATTGCCTTACCTCAACGTTCTTCCATTACTCATTCTGGTAATTCCATATTTTGATAGCCAATAACCAGAGTTATATTCTGGAAATTCAGAAATAGTTAAAATGATGAAGGTTTGTTTAAAACATGTTTGCGTTTTCATGAGAGATTTCAATGACTTTAAAATTCATAAGGAGACTCCAGTATTTATATACTTTCCCCTTCTTCCAGCTTCAGAACACTCATGAAACTCGTATTAAAACCAATTTTGTTCTGGTCTCAGCACTGGACTATATCCTGGGGTAGAGGTGGGGTTAATGTGGTTGAGTGGTTGGCTAAGATATTCAGGTTGTTAGTGAGAAAATATTAAGAACATGCTGAAGAAAAGGTGTCAGCTTAATTTTTCAGTGCTTTGTACATCAAGAAGTCTATCACTGGTGAAAATGAAGTTCCTTATGGATTCATTTGACAGTTTTATCCAAATACAAAAATTTTAAAACATAATAAGCAAATAAAAATGAAAATATCCTTGTAACAGGCTGTAGAGGTCCATAATGATGTGAGATGTCAAGGTTCCCACATTTTCTAGACAATAGGCTCAGAGATGGCAGTAAGGTTGTCAGCCATACGCAACAACTGCCCTTTACCTCCAGGAAGTCTCCTGGTACTCATTTCTGTTTGGGGCTGAGTCGAAACCAGGGCCATACTTCACTTGACTGAAAGGATTATGTCAATTGGAAAATACAATTATCTCATTGGGAATCAAAACCCGCAACTTCTCCAGCTTATAGCATAGTGCCTCAACTACCTAAACCTAGATTTGATGTATCCACAGAATCTCATTACATAAAACCCTTCACAAATTTAAACCTTAAATTTGTTCTACAAATCAAGAATGCACAGTCACCAACCTTACATTTCCACAAAATTTGAAAAAAGCAATGATACAGATCCTTAAACTCAGATGACTTATGGTCCCAATTGGCTCCGAATTGATCACACTTCCTGTCAGTTGTCAACAATTGTCCATCATATGGTCGTCATTCAACTGCCTCTTTCTAAAAGTCTCCAGAGTTGGAACCACAGGCTAGTCCAGCATGAGGCTATGTTAGGACAGATGTAAAATTTTGTATGCAAGAGAGGGGTCCAGAAAGATAATTGTACTCAATTTATTTCTGCCACAAAGTATATATTGGTTCTAATGTTATCCATTATCAAGTGGGTAATTAATTCCTTAGTTTCCCCTGCACTCTGATAACGCAGTTAACGTCATCACTGTAATATCTATTCGTATGCTTTATTTCTGTTTATAAACATGTTTCTGGCAGGCAGATACAACTTCCTGTTATAAAGAAAGCTGTGTTTTTCTTGTTAAAACTCACCTTTGGTACTGTTTGAAATTGAAATTGAAATTTTAACGTTTTATGTTGAGAATATTGTCTTGTGGTGCTTCAAACACAGTTTCTGACATATTGATGCTTCTCTTGGGTCCAGTAGATTTGAACACTAAACTGAAGAAAATCTTAAATAGAGGTTATTTAACACTGAGATTGTTTATTGGGATCATTGCAATTGAACATTAAATGATGGAAAACAGTCTGTAATATAACATTAACAGGTGTTACACTGTATATGACACTTGAAGCACAAAGGTAACATGTTTCCTTTTGCCATTAGGAAGCCTGTTGAAGTGACTTATACCATTATGCCACAATCTCAGCTGATCAAGCGACTTGAATCTGAAGCTAATGGAACACGTCCCTTCATCAACCTGAGTGCATCAACACACAGCCCACTGGATCCAAGTACTGATCAGGACAACACTATCACTTTCCTGATTGGATTTGGTATCTTGGTTCTCTTCATGCTGGCTGGTATCATGGCCAGTGTGTTCTTGTGCATAACCTTGAAGAAAGACCCATATCTTTGGGAAGTAGTGTTTGATGGTGGACCAGCACCATCTGAAGGACAACAGCCATGTCAGGAACCTCAGTCAACTGATGTAGCAGTATGGGAAGAAAAAGAATCACCTGCACCATCAACACCTAATTGTAATAAGAAATTCAATGCTGACAGTAGCTTCTGCTGTAATAATATTTCAGTTGAAAGTTATATTATAGAGTGTCACAGAAATGAAGATGCTGTTCTATAACAGAAACTGAAAGTCTGAACCATATTTCCTTTATATCAGACATGTCAAATATGTTGTTCTGTTAATACAAATATTTTGTCCTCAACAAAACATACTTTAAACACTCTGTTGTTTGGATTTCTAACAGGATTGCATGAATGTATGCAATGATTGGTTCAGATGGTGTGAAGGCTTGAAGAGGAATTATGCATGTCATCATGTCTCAGGTTTCACCTGTTACCTCAAAGCAGTATTTTGAAAGGAAAACACTGAAGTGAAAGTAGGGAGATGATAAATTTTGTTAGCCCTATGTATGTCATTGGTAATATTTCCCATTTTGAGGTTTTGAAGCAGACTCACATATTCTTTATTACATATGTATTATTATGACAATTCTGTAATATTTTATACTTTTACATGATATTTGTGTGGTAAAGCAGCTCGATCTTGTTCCAGGAAACCCTTGTGTTGTAACAATGAGTGCAAAAAATCAGTTCAATTGCACATCTAAAAACACACTTCATTTTTTCCTCTTGAATATTCATGATGTAATAAACAACTCAATACAAAAAAAATTAGAACTGTTCTATCACATGTAACACTGCATAAATTGCAATTTGTTATGCCATCTTTTCTTCACATATTTTCATACTGTAATCTGTTTCAAAACCCACATGACACCAAATTTCATCAAAATCTGGTAAGACATTAAAAAAACTAGATATTCAGACAGATTAACAGTTTGTCAGACATAAATCTCCCCAAAATTGAAATATTTTTCACCTTTTTTTTCTCCTTAGAGTAGAAGTCCAATTTTCACAAACAAGTGTAAAAGAACAGGAAAAGTACAATGGTATTTAATTAAAAGTTTGGTTTCCTTAAGCAGAAAGTAGAAAAAATATACATTCTGTGATAATATCTTTCATGTTCTTCCAGAAATGATAACATTAACTCATCCCTAAATTTTCAGAATATTCTTAACCCACACAAAATATTTTGCTTATTAGGTAGTACTGTATGTCTCTATTGAAATGAGGTCTGTCATACAGCAATCTATAGCTACTTTCCATAGATGCTGAAAGTGAAAACAGTTCTCATGTTGAAACCTGGTCTGATATGAGAGAGCTGTAAGAACAATTTCTTATGTCCTATATATGAATATAACCGTGTGTGGCCGAAATACGTTATGAACAAACAAGTTAATGCAACATGACAATGAATAACAATCACACAGCCACTATTTTTTTTATTACTAGTGGAGTGGGACTAAGTCCCTTGTACTGCGGCCACTTCTGGCCTATTGTACCAGCCCCAGATGATAGGTGATGGTGATTGTGGAGCAATTGGTAGAATGAAGATTGGCAGGGGAAACCGAAGTACTTGGAGAAAACCTGCCCCAGCTCCACTTTGTCGACCACAAATGCCATTTGACCAGACCCCGGATCGAACCCGGGCCACCACGGTGGGAAGCCAACGACTAACCGCTTGAGCTGTGGCGCGGCCTTACACAGCCACTATGTGTTAAAGAAAGTGCAGAAGAAGATGGAATTATAAATAACAAAATTGATTATGTATATTTTCTACTGAGACTTTTACTGATAAAGGAGTCCCTTTTCAGTTCAGTTAAAACAATTATTAGGACTACAATACACATAATATTATACTCAGGAATTTAGTGCAACAAACATATAAAAAATTAGTAATTTTGTTCTGACTCGTCTAATGATCGTATGACTTGTGTCAAATGCTTACACTTATCTTCCAGATGTCCATAATCTGTGCTGCAGTATAAAAATTATTACACTCTAATAAGGTTATGATCTTCTGGGATGTGATGCAATCTTGCCAACTTTTCAGAGGAAACTATAGCTTCCAATTTCTCTCTCTCACTTGTTCCACCCTGATTATTGTGTGAAATCTGAGGTCTTCATGTAAGCACTAAGATTATAGTTTGGCAGACATTTACCGACATTGTGGAGAAACCTGCAGTCTCCATCTCCACTCAATCTCTTCTAAACTGAATATCTCATGAGATTTGAAGCTCTTACAGTGGTATGAAGAAAATGGTCATCTGGAATGCAACACAGTGAAATTATTTAGGTACTAAGTTTTTGAACAAACCTGCCACCTTCATCTTCACTCTCCCACCCCCTTCCACTTTTGCTTCGAAGGTAGAGGCAGACGGTTTTTTGGATAAATGAGTGTAATTTACCAGACTACACATCACATTCCAGACCATGACAATCATGACATTCACCGCCATAAAAACCTAAAATCTCACACAATATTATTGCTTGTATCAACCATCAACCATCACAATGGTTGCATTTTGCTTCTCCCATGAAATACATACATACATATTTATTTCGTTCCAGAGATCTACAATTGGCAGTGCTGCCTTGAGATATAGAACATGTCAATAAAAAGTACATTTAAAATGATAAATTGTTAAAAATTAAATATCCAAGACATTTAAAAGGGCCACATATAATTGTAGTACATTAACAGTTGTAGAACACAAACAAGTAACACATCAAACCAAATCACAGACACGACACCGAAACAAACAACAAACAAACAATGGCCAGTGTACAGAGATTATTCAAGGAGGACCTCATTCACATGAGAAAGAAAATAGTGGAGTCACCCCTACACAAATTCTGGGTGCTGGGTCGCCATGGCACCTAAAATTTTCTTATTACATTACTATTAGTGCAAGACCCATAAAGAATGGCAGGAAATTGTTTTATTTCTTCCCTTACTTCCTTTAAATTATTACCGCCATCCTTCCTTTCTCCCTTATTGCTGTCCTGACCATTTTGATAGCTCCTCTTTTCATCATTCCTCTCCACTTTCGCTCCTGTCTCTCCATAATTATAAAACTTTTCATCAAAGACAAGAGAGTCACTTCCTCCTGAGATGACACCTCTCTACTTGGCCTATTAAAGGAAATTGTATCCCATTTCCCATCATCAGTAGCACTTAATAGAGCTCTATCTTTTCTTGCAAATCTATGTCCTTCATGTGACAAATATTGTGGTCCCTAAAAAGGATAATATTTTTCTCACATTTCGTGTCCCTTTTGTGATAACAATACCTGCATCCCAAGAAGAGCAATTTTTATCTCACATTAACCATTCAACATTCTTGTTGGGCTGGACTGGGCTCTAGCCCCTTCTCATGTATCTGAGTGACCCCTTTCCTTGAAATCTGCTTTACAAGTTAAACACATCCTCTCCCTATTCACTTCAACCCTGAAGATGGAGGCAGCATGTTAATCTGAAATGTTAGTGTCTGCCTACATGAATACATACTGTAACATCCTGGAAGTCAATGATCTGAGGAGTCACTGCTGTGAAAACCTGAAAACTCATACATTGTCTGGGTTCAACAAAAGGCTCTTTTCACAAAAGAGGTGTTTCACTTCACTGATGTTTTATTACTGATAACAAGAATGTCTCTCACTTCTTGAAAGTCCAGTTATATGCACAACTGGATAAAATTATCACATTATAATTTAATTGGTTACTGTACAACAATCACATTTGTACAACAAAACCTCTGTGACACCTCTATGACTTGTCAGTCTGCCAAAACTGTTAAACCGAAACAATCTGTGTTATTTGTAAGGGATATTAAAGCCAATTAACTGATTTTCCCCAAAATATGCAAATTATGAATGAAAGATGAAACAGGCCTTTTTTATCTGTTAATGTTTCTAAATTATAGCATGTTGTGCAACGTTTGTTGTTGTTTTCTTACTGGCATATTTTATTTGTAAATTGTGTTGCTATCAGTTTATTTCTGGCAAACAGTATTCATGTAAATAAAATTGCGCTTGCATTTAACATGATTATATTTCATTATTTATTATTGTACATTCTGCTGTACTATAGAGTTAGGTAACTAAATTAAGTTAATGTTATTTACATTCTTTAGAATATATAAGTGACTTTGCTGAAGCAGATGTCTTGAATAAAAACATGAATGGTACAAATTCGAAGAATCACAGTACAAAAGCAGAGACAACCCCCCCCTCTCTCTCTCTCACACACACACACAGACATGATTAGAATCACTTGCTGTCATTAGCATGAAATGTCTGAAGGATCACCCTCCATCTAATTTTATTTCTTCCATAACAGAACATCAGTAACTTCTATTGAAAAATATTTCCATTCACCATTTTCTCCTCTGTACCGCTGGAATTGTATACATGTTATTTATTGAACAGCATGTAACACCTCGGATACAATTTTTCTAAATGAAAAGGACATATATCCTCTTTAATGAGTACAGTCAACTCTCGATTATCCCGGGGGTGGACTAACCGATTTGCGGCTTAACCGGGGCTACTGAGGCTTTTTTGAGGCTTATATCTTGTTTAATATTCATTCACTTTTGTTTCACATGGCGAGTTGTAACACTATTTTCACACTAGTGTGAACCGAGCTCTGCATTCTTTGGTCCCGTTATGCTAACACAATGTTCTAGGGTAGGGGTGAAAGAATGCAAGGATTTGTGGAAAGTGTCAAGGACAGATACATCGCCCAAGTTAGTATCTTTGTATCGATCTTCAAGTGCGTTAGCAAAATGTCTGGGTGTAAAAGGAAGTGTGTTGTGTTAAGTATTCAACAGAAAAAGAAAAATGGCCGCGAAAAAGTAAACGACAATATTTAATTTTTTTTAAGTGTTAAGTGTGAATATTCGTAAAAATTGTTGGATGTTGTTGAAGACTGTGATTGAAATAACTAATTCATACTTCAGTGTAATGTAAAAAGAGTATTAAATAGGCCATGAGATGACATAAAAATGAGGTTGAATAAATTTAAATACAGGTAGGCCTATAGTATTATGAAGGTACAGTATTACAGTACTACTTTTAATAAAATTTGTCTTAACCGGGTTTTCGATTAATCGTGATTTCCATCCCCACCATTATCCCGGATAATCGAGAGTTGACTGTAGTTAGTTAGAGATATGTACAAAGAACCATACACTGTTAGCACCATGTGCACTTAACTTTGAAGCAGCAGTAAATGCAACACTGCATAAAAAAAGGAGAGCTGTCTAAATGTAACTTATGAATGTGTTCTTACAATCATGGCCACGTGAGGCTTTGCTTCCTGTTGTAACAGCATTTGTTAAGATTTTAGTGTAAATCCAGAAGTAAAACCCACCTGAACATTGACTGCATTTTTCTTGAAGTGCCAGTGTATGTTTTCATTAGTACAATGTTCTTGAGGTATGAGGAGAATGCAAGGGGGAGCTATACATAGAGTCTGACTAAACTTAGCAGCTTACATTACCTGTCATCAGAACAGACGTTCTTGAAGCACAAGTATATACTGTCCTCCAAATAATGTATATCATAGAACTGTAGAAGAAGTGCATTTTCAGGATATTTCATTTCTTGGATCTTTCAGCATATTCATCATCAGCAATTGGAGATGATGACTTAAATAAAATTTTGTTTGGAAATGATCATCTGGACAGAGTGTTTATTCCTTTTAACTGCAGTAAATAATGCTTTGAAAAGCTATGCTTACTGTACCACATGGTTTTTCTTTTCTATGGTTGCATGTGACCTTAAGACCTACAGTAGGGGATCTACTGCCTAATAAACTTGAGACCAAAAACTTTCTGGATTGTTAACAAATAAAAATTCAAAATTTAAAAAACGTTAATGTTTGCATTACCTAAAACGTGTTTGAAGTCGAATAATAAGAGCCAGAATTGTCACTTTTGTCAGTAGAAGAATCTCCATTCTTTCCAAACATGTCTTGAAAATTAATTTTCTTGCATTTGAGCTTCTTTTCTTTAAAACCTGTTGTATTTCATATTTTATAGACTTGCATAACACGCCCGCCACTTATATTGAAAAGTGGCAACTATAAAAAAGTGAAAACTTTGGGATTTCAGGTCCTTCTGGATTTTGAGATTCTTAGTATGGGTCCCCATACTGTATTGATATTATCATTTTAGCTGTATGATAATTTATATAAATTTTGACAGACTTAAAATCGTAGTGAAATGAAGGTGACGGGGAAGGATATGTACTCTGTGACAAATTATGAACCAGTAACTTGTAAATTTTCCAAACAATAATAATATTTATATTTACAGTGTTCATAATTTTGTAAAATAAATTTTATCCAGAACTTATGATTCACACATTAATTTCCTTACTACAGAATACATACATCATGTTCTTAAATTCATTTCTATGCAATAACAATTGAATTTATGTTCTCATGGTTATGTAACATGAATTTATTCTTTCAGCATTTCTTTATCAGGTCACAAAACAGACACTAACATACATTTCCACATGCACACACACAATCATTTTACAGTAATGTAATGACTGTCTGCAGTTTAAATACTACAGCTGGGCTCAAGTGGTATCCGGTGTAGCAATTTCCCTTTCCTGTGTATCCTACAACACATAATATCAGTGTGCTTTTTCTAATCTTCTGCATGCAATCTTCAGGCAAGTATACAGAAAAAAACAGTAGGGTACCTTTTGTCATTGCTTTACAAACAATATTTCTGAAGCTGCAGACATATATTTCATTAATGCATTCATTCATTAATTCATAATATCACACACTAAAGCGCAGGTGGATTACAGGCTGTTCCTATTGATTTACTGTGTTTCCAAAACAATGTACACAATGACATAAAATATTATGTCTGGTTGATACATAAATGTATAGCATGATCAAGGCAGTGTCAGAATTTGGCATTCTGAAAATTGTTGCCAAATTGTACGTGTCCATAATGCAGGCCAGCCAGCCATGATAATATAATTCATGGCCTCAGCTTGAGTGTAATGTAGTGACACCCAACTCAGAAAGAGAAGGTGCCCCTGCTGTCAGATTTTAATTTCAACTCCAAACGCTGAAGACTGCAAATACAGCCCGGAACAGGAACGATGTTCGAATAGAAGATAATGATAATGTTCCTGATCAACAAGTGACCACCAGCCAATGCTGTTTTGAGGCAAACAGTAGTAACGTCACTGTCAGCCAATGCCATTTCTAGATGCATAGGGCTGAGCACTGATACAAGAGATCACTAAAAACTGGCCAGACTGTGGAACTGTCATATAACACTTCTGTACATAAAGGAATTAGCTGGATGCAGTTTTTTATAGTAGGTCAAAGATACGGTAAATTTATGATAGTCACATTACTTATAACTCAGTGTAACACTGAACAACTGATCTTCTGATACAGAATGTGATGGAAAGAACGAATATTTTTAGTTTTCTCAGTACAAAACGTATGCATACTTCAGGGAAAGCAAACATACATAGGATGGCCCTTCTAGATGAAGAAAAACTTAGGAATTAATACAAAAGAATGTACTCCCTGACCTCAAAAAAATGATTAATTTTATTTTCATTTTTTAATTTAAAATCATTGTCTATAAAATAGCCTCCTATTTGAGCACTCTACTATTCCACATTTGGAGTACTGCCAGCCAGTACTTTCTGTAATGGCTCTTACAGATTTGTTGCTATTTCTTTCCAAATTCTCAGGTTGTTAATGTCCATGTCCTGTAAACATGACACTAAGAAAACAAACATAAAGGCTAACAGTAAGAAGTCGAGGAATGAGTAAGTGTGGAGTTTATGGAGGTCAATTATACAATTTGTAAAAACATAATACTCACTCGAAAGTCAACCATGTTGTATGGGAAAATAGATTTCCCCCCAAAACCTTGGAGCTTAAATTATACATATAAATTCTTATTTGGCAATACAGCACCCACAGGAAATTTAAAGACAAATATCGATAAATATCAGTACCTTCTGCTGCATTTACCAGATGTTGCCAATAAAGTTAAATAGAACGTATGCAGATATAGTAGGCATTTCCAAAAGAATATGCTTCTAAGTAAGAGGTTCAAAGGCGCAAGTATTTAATGTCCCATGAAATGGTATGTCTCCTCTCACCACATACCATTTTCACTGACACGTTATCCCCGATAGATTATGCTGTACCATTCTTCACTGTATCTTATTCAGGGATATTCTTCTCTCAGACAATACTTGTGAGGTGGTGATTCTTGATTTCATAGCTCTTTCATTAACACAGAAAATTGAATGCATTCTGCAAATGATCATCATTTTATACAATGTCTCGATTTTTGTTCATGCATTATTTGACAGAAATTTGGTGCATGTATAAGTGGGTGAAAATTTAGGAATTGCTTCTACTCACATAATTAATTTTTACATAGAATATTTGTGAATATCTGTAACCTAGCAATACCGAAATACGACATTTAATCTGAAAAGGATTTCATTGATAAGGAAGGGGAGAACCAAGGCCCTTTTTGTTGACATAGATAAGAAATAATATTCTTCTATAGGATATTCAATTGTACCAATTACAGATCTCTGTGTCACACGATTCAGTCAATTAACATGACCATGTCGTAAAGTAAAAGTAAAGCTAGCCCTGTAACAGGCTGTGAAGGCTCATAGGGTTGTGAGACGTTGAGGGTCCCACATTATCTAGACAATCGGCTGAAAGATGACTTTAAGGTTGTCAGCCTTACGCGCCGGCCGCGCTTTACTCGCCAGGAAAATTATTTAATTAATTCCTGGTACTCATTTCTGTTAGTAGCTGCGTCAACCACAAGGCCATAGTGCCGCCGGAAGGTTTAGGTCAATTGAAAAAATCCAGTAACCTCATCGGGACTTGAACCCGCGACCTTCCGGCTCGTAGCATAATGCCTCAACCAACTACGCTACCGGGTGACCATGTTGTGTGTGCCAAAAGGCATTTGGCTTTTAATTTTTATGTCATCTGCAGAAGTGTATAAAATGAAACCACGTAGACATGTCATGTAAAAAATGTGTCTATGAAACTAGAGAATGGATTTTGATGAAATTTATTATTGGAGTTCTATACAAATCATTGTCAGGAAAATTTATTGTTTGCGACATACAACTCCCAGCTTCATAAAAAGGCCAAACTAAAGTTTACAGTAGAATCTGAGGTTCTCTTAGCGGTGGTTATGAAGAGTTCTGTATTCTGGGATACAGCGCCGTAGAGGCCGTTGAAAGTCAACCAGCGTTTCGGAGCAACATGTTGCTTCCATCATCATCTGAAGATGGAGTGCTCTGCTTGCTACCTGCTTCACGCTGGTTTCTTGCTTGTCTTGTTCTTCGACGCCGAAGTTGGGGCAGCGTTGCCCTGAAACGTTGGTTGGCTTTCAAGGGACTACACGGCGTTACATCCCCGAAGATAGTTCTCTTCTGAAATTTACAGGATTTCTCAGAATTTTGCTTGATAAAATACACTTGTCATTGATATCTACACCTTTTACTTGAAATACTGCAGTGAATTTGTAACAAAATACAAGGACTCTGACTCTACTGTGAACAGTTTTGAAGTAATAGGATCTTATATGAAACCTAATGGTACTAACTGTTAGCGTTAATTTATTTTTCAACCTCTTCAAAAGAAACTTATATTCTGTTAGTCACGTGATATGTTACTGGAAGAAAATAAAGTGTAATATCAATAACTGAAGTAATTATATGTAAGCATATTTACGCACAAAATTGATTAAAATACATTATCTTCTTTACAACTGGAACTATTGGTTCCAAAGTACAGAAATTCATTTTGCAGACTTCAGACTACTTACAATAGTTACAGTATACATGTCTACACAGACTCAACTTGGTGTAATAATTACAATAGGTACATTATTGAAGCTAGATTTTTTTTGTCAACCTTCATCCAATTTCATTATAAAATTTAAGGAATGTTCTATTTGGCTGGACTTACATATAACTGGAAAAGAAACTCCCATAAGCCTTATAGTAATATAAGAAGAACTTATCAATACAACCCCTGATAACGAAAAATTGTTCATGAAATCATATACAGCAGACTAAGTAGTTCCCTTTGCTTAATTACATGGCACTTTTATGCAAGGCTGGCTTGCACATTTTGCTCAGTGAATGGCAAAATGAAAATTATATTATTATTTACAAGTTTCGTATGTAATTGCCTAATATTTACGGTTATAGTAGCTACTTATTACAATTTCACAAAGTGTATTTGCACTTTAGAAATCGTACAACATTTCATAAATATTTTTTATGATGACTATCTTTTTGTCTTCAACTTTCTTTAGAAATTAGAATTTATCAGACACGTCCACCAACATAAAAATCCGACAATTCGCACCTTTCTTTTTGTTCCATAATAAGTGCGGTACTTTGGGGATGGACGGGACGTGTTTGGGACAAGGAGGGGAGAGGGGGGGCTCAGAAGTACATGAGTCGACTCAACACCAGTATGAGTCCTGTGCATACGGCTAGTGTCAGAGACGTTGTCACGCCCACAGAACCATTGCAATAGTCTTCGAGACAGGAGCACACTTCCTGACGGCCTCCGAAACCAGATCTCTGATAACATCGACCCAAGTAATTGGAGTCATCCCAACCACAACCACGGATCACTCGCAGATCTGGAGGATCTATGTTTAACAAGGAGAAGAGAATATACAATTTTAATTATTTTAAGATATGTGGTTTCGTATGCTTAGGTAGAACTCAATCATCTAGCTGTAAATTTTATTTGTTTTAGCAAAATATATCATAATTAATGGAAGGGGACAGTACACACAACGCGTTATTACGAGAACGTTGCCAGAAGACTCTTGAGATCTGGAATCATGTAGCAATATTCTGCTTACAAATACTATGACACTATAAGCAAGGACTGACTTAAAATTACGCTATTCGCTAATATTCCGACATCTTCATGTGACCTATGGAACCTTCGGAAATATTGTATACGTACTTCCGTTCACCTCGAAGTCGATATTCTGGACGATCTTGCGACACATTGTGAACTGTACTCCTCTGGCGTGATCGGAGCAGTCCTTCTTGAGCATGTCGGGTAAGGGGTCCTGACTACATCGGCTGTCATTGTGGCTGTTGCACTCAAAGCACTTGATTGCCAAGCCTGTGGAAAATCGAAAGAGAGCATGGACATTTTTTATGACCCTGTGGAATATCTTAGGCAGAAGGCTAAGAAAAATGAGTGTTCATGTTCAAACCGCAAGGTGCTGTACGAAATTATAAGTACGTATGTTATCGTAACCCATGCAAACATCACCGTTGTTTTTGTGGGGTAAACCTACCCAAGTTTGTGATATGTTCGTATCTTACTTCACTGTATTATACTCTAAAACTACACGAAATTAGGTGGTATATATTCCACAGTTAGTTGTAACAATTTGCCATGAATGGATCTAAACCCGCACATCATAATGTCGCAATTCGTGGGAAAATGTTAACTAGTGTCATACCATAAAGTAAAATATCATATATCACTAAATTGGGTAGTTTTACCTTACGTGTAGACCGACCATAATTCGATTCTGAGAGGTAGAGTGAAGCCTAGGCGGCCGGGGCGCGAAGCTAACCACTCACCTTCATCTCATGCCGAGGTTAAGAATGGTGGAGTTATACCTCCATTCCTTCATCTATCTTCATGGTGTGATGCTTAATTAAGTACAGAGACAACTTGGCCTTACAATGAATTTAATTAAATTAAATTCTTATTTATTTAAGTGCCAAGTGAACAGCCCAAAAGTAATTACAAAGCGAGCACGAATAAACAAAAGGAACAGAATATAGACAAAGAGAACATAGAAACAAGGAAATTTATACCATTTTAATAATAATAATTTCATCAAAACAAATATCATTTAGAAGTGAGAGAAGTGTGTGCATGTGTGCATACACACACTGAAATTAATACAATAGTATTTAAATAATGGGTTGGTCCATGGCTAGTATAAAACGTGAGAGTAAAAATTAATTCGTTTTAAATATATAAACTGCTAGATTTAAGTGATACGGATGTTAAGAGATTCTCAGTAACTCACGCTTTTGTCGCACACGCGTCCATTTGAGGTGGAAACCTCAGCCTCTTTAAGAACGTGCATTTAGTAAGCTGCTGAATATTTGCTTATGCCTTTACACGTGTACTCGTAACACAATCCTTGAGTAAAGAAAAGGACCCTCTATCTTGAACCGTGCCCAGTTCTTTCAGCCTGGAAATGCGCGCCTCGGCACTTTTATCTAATGGACTATAACCCTGAACACATTTGTAAATCTGCGTTTTATATCTGCGTCCCTAACAAGCCAAATGCTTTACTGCTGCTGACGTAAAGCTTAAACTGTTTCTACTCGTAGAGCGAACAAGTTTAGTGTCATGACGATCCTTTATTGAATTTAAACGTAATTTACTAATCGTGGCTGTAAATCGGTATAGCTTCATCCAGCTTCCAGAAGCAATTGGTGCTATTCTCCGTCATAGAACATGTCTGCCGTCCGAACATACTGTCCAATGTGATATCCTTAATTCAAGAGCTGAAATAAACATCATAAGAGAATTCACAAGTCCCTTGAGGATCGGTAGTAGGAAAAGTAACAGAACTTTTGTTAGCCATTTACGGTGAAAATGTTTTCTAATAAACATATTTCTATATTATACGAACCGTCGAACGTCGCACATTCAGAAGTTACCCAGTTCAGATCCCGGCGACGGACAGGCGCAGTATCTCGTATAACATATTAAGACAGAATCTTAATTGGTCCAAAATTCTTCGTTGCGCCTCCTTCCCAATTCATCAGTCAGAATCATAATACCATATCTCATTCGACGCTGCATAATCTGAGTAGTTGGTATAACGGCTTAAAATAGACTGTACCATGTCTCTGTAGTAAACATGGCGACTCTTTGGAAAACAAATATTCATACTCAGAATTACTGGGTTTCCAGACTCTGTCCATCGTTCGGCATTCTAAAAATTTGAAAGCACAATGTTTCGGAAACTGTGTGTTTCCGTCCTCAGGTGAGCTGGATCCAGTGATAGAGATTAGGTCTTTCTAAGGGACCTAATAAAATAGGTGTCTCCCCTTCACCTGAGGACGGAAACAGATCCAGCTTCCGAAACGTCGTGTTTTCTAGTTCCTAGAATAACGGACGATGGACAAGGTCCGGAAACAAAGTGGTTCTGAGTGTTATATACAATTGTCAGAACCCTTTAAAAATATTCATAGTCCATTTAAAGTTTGTTTACGACGTTCCCAGTAGCTCATACTGCATAGCGCCGAATGTTAGGGCGATGAATGAATGAAGCACTGGAAACCGCGTGGAAGCAAGCGGTCATGGACTGTGCCGAAGTACTAACCCTCTATTCTTCTCGAGGGACGGAGACAAACCACGGAAATTCTGAGTATTTTCTTTTTATTGTTAGTGGGATGGGACTCAGTCCCTTGTACTGCGCCCATTTCTGGCCTATTGTACCAGCCCCAAATGATAGGTGAGGGTGATTGTGGAGCAATTGGTGGAATAAAGATTGGCAGGGGAAACCGAAGTACTCGGAAAAAACCTACCCCAGCTCCACTTTGTCCACCACAAATCCTACTTGACCAGATCCAGGATCGAACCCGGGCCGCCGCGGTGGAAAGCCAGCGACTAACCGCTTGAGCTATGGCGCGGCCTAGAATTAACTTTGTTTACTATGTTGCATCTGTGTATTCTATTCATATTTTTAAAGGCCATTCGTATTTTTATCTTTCACTCACAAGACGGAGATTTCTGAGAGGACCATTAACACAGTATGGCGTGGACCTTTTGTATTGGAGTAAAGATAGGGTAGTATTGTAAACACAAATGACGCATGTTTTTGGATGGGGAAGGGCATGGAAGGGGGAGAGCGTTGATACCTGATGTGAATAGTTGTTCGTATTATTATTTTCATTAAATGGTATTGGCTGAGTAGAACTTAGGAGTTCCGTGTAACTCAAATTAAGAGGGAGCTTTTCAATTGGTGAAAACGTGACAATAATAATGTCATTCCTAACAGAGTATTAAGAAATCATGTGCCGTCTGGTGTTTTTGACAAAAATGGAGGAACTACTGTACAAATATTAACAGGAAAGAGAGCTTTTTGACAGAATTTATAGCCTTGCAGAAGTGGTGCATATTTAGCAAGCAGATTTCTTAAAGGAACCGAGCTTGCCCAGACTGGTTCGGTACTGCAAAATTGAGTTAGACATGTTACAGAAAATATTATTTTTAACTGAAGTAATATGGAAATTCCCGATAAAATAATACACTACTTACTTATTTACTCGTAGAGCTGAGCCCTTCTTGAGGAGCCGCCAATTCTGCAGCTACTCAAGAATTTCCCAGCATTTTATGAAATCCGAAGGCCCATTACCGTGTTCGCAAGAGCCCTACACTGGTCCCTATTCTGGGCCAGATCAATCCAATCCATGCCATCCCATCCTATCTCTGTAAGATCCATTATCCAAAATAATACGCTTTGATGACATAATTTCAAAATATTGTACCTATGGATTTCAGTGTGCCTTGACATCACACGCACACACTGAAATCTGGCGAGGAAGTATTAACGTCCTATGTTTAAAGTTTTCCCACTTGTGTGAATACCGGAAGTACGCTGAAAACAAAAATTAGTGTGTAACTTATGCAACTCAATTATTAGCTGAGAGGCTGGCCAGAGGAGGGCGTACATCTGTGCTATTTCTATCAGCAAAATGACGTCGGGATTCTGCTTCTACGTCATTGGGCTTTGGCCAAATTGGTGACGACGTAGGAAAGTAAGATATATCTATCAATGGCAGTGATTCGTGCAACTGTAATGCCACTTAAAGGTTCCCTTTCTTCCACACAGCTGTAGTTCCTTCGGAAGTGACCCAGGCACAACACATCTCTCCTATCCAAACACATGCTTCACTTAAATTGCATTACTCTAGGTCAGATTTCATCGGGATTCCCCGTCTTCCTTTGATGTTCACGTCATTCGCACCTCTATACGTTCATTAACGATTATCACTCAGTGGACTTTGATTTGATTCATAAGTTAATTAATGGCACTGTATTAACCGCTAGGATTATTTAGTAGCGAATGAAATGAGAGTCGATCACAGTGGTCGAGCGGCCTAAGGTCTGGACTCTCTTCGCCCACTCAAACACTGGGATCGTAGGTTCGAATCCCACTTAAGGCATGGATATCTGTATTGTGTGAGCTTATTCTGTGTTTGTGTTGTCCTGTGTTTTCAGGTAGCGGCCTTGCGACGGGCTGATCCTCCGTCTAAAGAGCCCTACCGTCTGTGTGCAAGATTAAGAAACTAAAAACGGCCAAGGCCCAATAAAGGGCTGTGGAGCTATAGATAGATAGATAGATAGATAGATAGATAGATAGTTAGAATGAAATGAGAAGGTGATTGTGTATTTTAAATTACTTAGCCTACTTTCCCTATTTGGAAAAAATAAAAGTAAACTTATGCGAAATTCATGTTTTTCTGTGTACTGTGCAATCCTCCATATCAGTTACGAATGCCTGAAACAAACTTTATGAAACCTGATATATATATATATACACAGACTGATGAGAGGGATCTGTTAAGTACACCGTTGAGACGGGCTTGAGTGCCGTAATATATATATATATAT
>NW_019738877.1:364970-428450 GCF_002891405.2 Cryptotermes secundus
GAAGAGGATACTGCCATTTGAAGGAGAAAGCTCTAGATCGCATTAAGTGGAGGAATTGTTTTGGAAGAGACTGTGGACCTGTCGTCTGACAGATTACTGATGATGATGATGATGATGATCTTCTGTCGTTGCTAGGCAACGACTCTGTAAATACATTCCTTCCGCAACGACTACACGCAACAATAGAACTGTTGGACGCGTCGTTTTCCATGCGATTCGTATCGTATCAAAGGGAAGTAGGCGATTCGTTCTTCCCAGAACTTGTTAAAAATGAGGAAATTATACTGAAAACGCTGTAAAGCATCTGAATATGCCTACCTCGTGGAGTTATCTTGGGAGCAGTGCACTAGCCGTGTTTCGAACTTTTCACCTCATGAATAATTGGTAGACGTGTTATTTTGGAGGCAATTATGCACGGATCACTAAATTAAGGTCTTCTGTTTTCGCTAAACTAGAAACTCATATGCCTTCTTTCTCCAACCTAGTTTTGTGTTAATTTACATTCCACAGAACCGAATAAGGGCCTGTAGTTCAGCTTCAACTGATAACAGGCGGCAGGATAATTCATTTTCACCAATACAGGTAGTTTTTTTATTGCTAGTGGGGTGGGACTAAGTCCCTTGTACTGCAGCCACTTCTGGCCTATTGTACCAGCCCTAGATGATAGGTGAGGGTGATTGTGGATCAATTGGTGGAATGAAGATTGACAGGGGAAACCGAAGTACTCGGAGAAAACCTTCCCCAGCGCCACTTTGTCCACCACAAATCCCACTTGACCAGACCCTGGATCGAACCCGGGCCGCCGCGGTTGGAAGCTAGCGACTAACCGCTTGAGCTATGGCGTGGCCAATACCGTTGTTACTAGATAATAAAGTTGAGAGAAGCTGCAAGCCGTGTTTCTAAGCGAGTTTCCATTCATAGTACGAAGAAGGATAATTCGGAACCAGACCAACAANTATATTACATCATGTTATATAAGAGAAGCTGTGATGGGCTTCCACCGATGCAGTCCTCTCTGTACAAGATGAAATGGATATAGAGACTACTGCGGTAACTGAAAACAAAAGCAGCAAGAACTGGATCAAAGAAGATGCTTTGGTATACGATTAACATCAGATACTCGTTTTGCTCAGCTTCGCTCGACTCAACTTGCATTGTGGGGTACGTCCGAGATGCGCGAGAAGGAGGGTAAAATGGTGTCTGCCAGGGGTAGTAGCTCACATAGGGGAAGAGCTTTCTCTGTGCTACTAAACACAAAACATAAATGCAGATTGAATTAACTAGAAGGGATGGTGAACATTTTACATTCCACTGAAAGCTACTGCATATCTCAAGGTCATAGTGCGTGTTCCACCGAACCTATA
The DNA here is from genome assembly GCF_002891405.2 of Cryptotermes secundus. NCBI lineage: Eukaryota > Metazoa > Arthropoda > Insecta > Blattodea > Kalotermitidae > Cryptotermes > Cryptotermes secundus. The sequence continues at coordinate 366,335 of NW_019738877.1, forward strand.
CAAGAATTACAAACTAAATTAACTTCTACAAAGAAAATTAAAAATACAGCCGATGTTAGGGGAATTTAGAAGGTGAAATGGAAGCGCGTTTATGAAAAATGTAAAACACTGCAATAGCCATAAATGTTATAAAAAACAGATCACCCATACTTAATCCTGCATTGATGTTAAGAGGCTATATTACGCTTTTTTAGCCTACTTTCATTATTTCGAAAAAATAAAAGTAGGCTAATGTGATCTCCATTCTGTGTATCCCTCCTATCAACTTCTGAATGGCTGACACTTTTTATGTACAAGTATGTCATGGCACCTGAGCCCATCTCAACGGCTTACTGCATAAACCCCTCCCATCAGCCTGTCTCTCTCTATGTGCATCCCCCTCTAGTTTTGAGAAAACAGCTCTGTATAAATCCCCTTATCTTTGCTAGGCAACGGCTCGGTAATAGCCTTATTGCAGCAACGAATACCCACGCAACAACATAAAAATGGCTATGCGGTCCGTGTCATATCAAGGAAAGTAAACGACTAGTTGTTACCAGAACTTCTTGTGTTAATATACGTATTTGAAGATGATTGTCATCTTTAATGTGGCGCCTTGTAGAGAGGTGTGAATGTTCTGGAAAGAACATATTACCTCCACACAACTCTGAGCTGTGGACCTTACCGACTACAGTTTTGTTTGCTTAAGAGCTATTCTTGTGGATAGTATAGTCAGACATGGTGCTATATGAAGTTGAAACTGAGGGAAGAGGATGTGAACTGATAGCTAGCGCGTTCATTCGCGGTTTAGTGAATTACAGTTCCCTCGCTGCAGTGTGAGAGAGGACGCAAAGAAGCTCGCCCCTCCCCCCCTTGCCGCTGCTTGTATGGATGAGTATTGATTTTACACGTCATTGCGGTAGCCATTCCTTTCGGTCCAGCTGCAGTCTGTCCCTATCCACACGAAGATCCACAATTGTCGCAACGTATCGTGGTCTGTGAACACAATTGCTCAGATGCCTCGAATTTGTAACTGAAGTCATCACCGCATACCCCAGCGTCACTCTGACGAATTTTAAGGCTTCCTTGGGGAAGCCATCACCTTCAAGCCTGTGGACTGTTATGAAAGGTATGAGAACTCCATGGAGCAGAGTCATTGAGAAGTTCACGTTTTATGCAACCTGGCGGTTCATTATGACATTCACAAAATGCCGTCACTACGGCTGTTGTAATCCCTGTGAATTTAGCTCACGGTCCCACACACTGTTTCTCTAAGATCTTCCATAGAGTTATGCTCTCATTTTTAGCGTAATATACTTTTTCTTTTGTAGCTTTTTCTTCGCGTCGTTCTCAGTGGCGACTAGTAGGATGATAGATGAATTGTAGGGAACGGCCACTGATTGGCCTATTGTAGCTTGCCCTGGGTGATTATGATGATGGAGAATTTGGTGGAATTAAGATTGGCAAGGGAAACCGAAGTACTCGAAGAAAACCCGCCCCAGCGCCACTTTGTTCCCCCAAAATCTTACTTGACCAGAATCGAGATCGAACCCTGGCCGCCGCCGTGGGAAACCAGCGACTAACCTCTTGAGCTATGGCGCTATGGCGCCCGATAGCTCTAGTCTTCAAAATGGCCTCTTCACTTTAGGTTTTCTGACCTTAATCCTACAGACTATGCATTTCTCGTCTCTCCTATGCGTGCTATCTGTCCTGATGATCTAATGTTGCTTGATGTGATTATCTTAATAATATTTAATGAAGGTTACAAATTACAAAGCTGTTCATTATGCAAGTTTCTCCAACCACTTGGTGCCTCCTCCCTTCCTTAAAATCCGAATAATCCAGGAGCTTATTAGCGTATTGGTTTTAAATGACATTAATGATGATGATGATATTGTATTATCATTATTATAATTATTATTCTCGACATCATTACGATGCCATTTATTTACGAATGCACGATAGATTTTACAGACAAACTATTCATGAAGTCTATCAAAAATGCGAAATTAATTACGTATTCTAGAGAAGTAAGGAATAATAAGCTTGTCATTAGTTCATTAATACCTCATGAGAAGAAAAGCTGCAACTTCTACGAAACGTTATAAACACGTAGTTTCTCGACAGACTGACAAGTGACTTCATTTGAGTGTCACACAAAACGAGGTGCATGCTTTAATTGGGTGCGATGCTTATACACGTATTTTTTTCCTTGACACTACAGCCCCAGTGGGCCTAGGCCTTCCTCCATGAACTTCTCCGTTCACTTCGGTTTTTCTATATCTTACACATTCGGTAGGACTCCTTGGGCGGGTGATCAGCTCGTCGCAAGGCCTCTACCTGTACACAAACACAGAAAAACGCACACACACAAACTAAACAGCCATGCCTTGAGTGGGATTCTAACCCACGATCCCGGTTTCCAAGCGAGCGAAGACCGGCATTTAATATTTACCTCATCATATTATACCAACTTCACAAGCGAAACTAGTACAACTGACCCCAATTTGTTTTACATGATTTCAACATGTTAATACTACTTTTATTACATAATGTATCCATTTTAATTTTAAAAATATATGAATATATAATTTACTTATACACCACGTGATGATATTCTGTACGATCGAAACACGTAGTGGTAAAGTCTATCGCAATATAAATTAATATTGACCTTCTATTAATTTTTATTTTATTTTATTAACTTCATTAACAATTGCTGTGTAGATGGCTACCTTATACTTGGTGTTTAGTAACATCTGTGACATCTTGTTAATTGACAAGTGTAATCGAAGTTGTTAGTCTCGACACAAAGCTAGAGCCAATCAGCTTTCAGACAACACAGCCGGGCATATCGTTAGCCAATGCATGCAAAGTGATCAGGGTATCGGGCAGTTTAAACCGATTCAGATTCAAGCTTAAACACAAGAATCCGCTTAAGATTGCTGCAACTACTGGACTGACACCAGAAGCATATGGTACTCTGATCTTTGTACTTGTGTCTGTTCCCCCCCAAAAAATACATTTTTTCTTCATTTGTAAATCAATTTTAAACGTATTAATTTAAAATATCATTACGAAATGAGAGAAAGAAAACTGTACTGAAATATCAGAACTGCATGTATAGTATGGTAGTCTTGTACTCGCTGACCAGTTTTACGCGGATATTATTTGTGATCGTGGAGCAGCGTAAAATGCGAAGCTACGAATTAGCAATAGACACAGGCCAATGTGTCTTACGGACATACGAGTACTTCCTCCCCCCCTTGGCACTAGAGCCCCAGTGGGCCTAGGCCTACCTCCATGAACTTCTCCGTTCACTTGGGTTTTTCTAGAGCTTACACATTCGGTAGGACTCCTTGGGAGGGTGATCAGCTCGTCGCAAGGCCTCTACCTATACATAAACACAGAAAAACGCACACAAACATCCATGCCCTGAGTGCGATTCGAACTCACGATCCCGGCTTCCGAGCGAGCGAACACAGTGCACGCCTTAGACCGCTCGGCTACCGTGACCGGCACGAGTACATTAAACGATTGTAAAACAAAAACCAAGGTTGGCATATGCCTAAAATGCTTTGACGTAGAGAAACCTATTATATTCGCTTCGTACACAAGTCATAGAAAGAGAAATTCAGAACACCGGACGAAAGGTTCAGAAGAGATTATTGCCAGTACATTCCATATATAAGTATAGGTAAAGATATCCTTGTGAACGGAGAAGTTCATGGAGGTAGGCCTAGGCCCACTGGGGCTGTAGTGCCAGGAAAAAAAAAAGTTGTCCCTATGCTTAACTAATTAAACACTACACCATGGAGGGATATGGAGGAGTGGATGTATAGATCCACATTTTCTTGACCTCGGTACTAGTTGGAGGTGAGTGGTCAGCTTCACGCCCAGGCCGCTTTACCTCGGGCGAAATTTCCTCTGACACTCTTTGGATAGGAGGTTTGGTGGACCTCAGCGCCGTTCTGGACGACGTGAAGAAGAGATAATTGTTGACCCTATTGGGACTTGAAGTCAGACCCCTCGGTATAAGCATACAAGCAATGAAAAATACACACTTCATAGTTCTGATGATCATACTGCTATATATAACATATAACTTTCACCGAACAAATCCATGGTCAGTGTTACGTTGCGTGCAATTTATTGGAGATATATATATATATATGTGTGTGTGTGTGTGTGTGTTACGGCGAGTTTCTTAGCGGATCATCGCATTTTAGGTAAAATATTCCATAATTCGCTTAGTGGGGGGTGGAGTCCAACTGGGTTCCCTCGGCACGGCGGCCACTGATTGGCCTATTGTAGCCAGCCCCTGGTGATTATGATGCTGGAGAATTTGGTGAAATGAAGATTGGCAGGGGAAANGATTATGATGATGAAGAATTTGGTGGAATGAAGATTGGCAGGGGATACCGAAGTACTCGGAGATAACCCGCCTCAGCGCCACTTTGTCCACCACAAATCGCAATTGAAAAGACCTGGGATCGAACCCGGGCCGTCGCTGAGGAAAGCCAGCGACTAACCGCTTGAGGTATGGCGCGGCCTAAGATATTCCATAAATCTCTTCATAAAATCTTGCTGCCAGAAAACTAATTAAATAGTCGGCAATTAATTATCTCATTGAAAATGCCGTAGACTTTAATCTTGACAAGAAATGTTCTTATTTTATGGAACCCATAGTTTCGGCACTCTTCGGAAAAAGAAGACGCACAATATTAGTCTGTGTTCTGATTCAGCGGACATTAAAATGACTGATTTTAAGTGGTCATTGAATGCTGATAAACAGTGAGGCTGCATTACCATCAAAACTTAATTCTTAATTTTGCCGTAGGGTTGTGGTTCAGTTTCCGAAGCTCTCAGTATCCAGGCGTCATGTAGTAGGGTGTCTGTTGAATAATGAATTCAAAATGATTTGAGAAGTGGCCCTGGCCTAATCAAGATACTATCCCGGAATGTGCTTACAGAAACTAAGAAAAACCAGGAAAACTCTCGGTCGGGATGGTTGATGTCCCGACCAATGTCCGAACCGAGGCCTCCCAAAGTCTGGAGCGTTACTGCCAGATCATTTCGTTCTGTCGGGCAGCAGTTCACAACATCAAAAGTCGACAAAAAACATTCCTAAGTGGTTAAATTTCGTTTCGTACTAGTTATTTAGGCAATTTTACCATTCAATAGTAAAATTCCAGTGCAAGACGCGGGTTAGCCAGAAGGCGTGCCATTTTATTAACGATGTAAATGGGAGACACATGAAATATGTCAGCTATACTAATTCAGGGAGCTCTAAGAAGAATTGATCATCTACTTTCCTTCGATACGACATGGGTCTCATAGAAAACGATACCACCAATAATTTATCGTTGCCGCGGGAACGTCTTTGCCGTGCCATTGTCTAACAAAGATAAGGGGACCCACAGACTTTACTTTGATGCGACAAGGTCCGTATAGAAAAGGACGCACCCAACAATTATTCTATTGTTGCGTTTATTCTTTGCCGCTGGAACGGTTTTCCTAGCCGTTGCCTAGCAACGATGCACATACAGACACACAAGGCTGATGGAAGGGATGTATGAAATATGCCGTTGGGATGGACTCAGATGCCATGATATAGGTATATACCAGATTTCATAAAGATTAATTCAGGCATTCGAAAGTTGATAGGGGGTTACAAAGAACCAGACAGGAAGGAGATAAGGTAAGCCTATTTTAGACAAGTAGCCTAATAATACTGTCACATGTGTGTGTGTGTGGTACGCATGATGCAAATAACGGGTTGTAGGTCGGATGATTGGATATATTGACACTTCGGTTAAAATATCTCTGAATTACAATTAATGCAGCGCTATTACTAATTTACACAATTCACAGTTCACCGCTGCACACGCACTAGGATTCTGCATCTTCACTAGTCATCATCTGGCAACGGATCTCAACACAGAATCTAGCACTTCCAATCACTATGAAGTCGTCTTATTTCTTGTTCAATTACAACGGAACCTCGGAACTCAAATAAAACTCTTCTGGGCTCTTCGACTACACTGCACTGTACTGCACTCTGCTCTAATCTAAGTCAAAGTCAAAGTCAAAGTCAAGTCACATTGCGACTGACGGTCAATCGGTCAGTCAGTCTTCGTGTCGAGGCCACTCTGGGGCTTATGACCAGATATTTATTACTGTTTGACAGTTTATGTCTTGTTATTGTGAGGCGCCCTCTCTGACGAGAGGACGGGTCTGTCTTTTGTCAGAGTCAATATCTGTAGTAGTAAGTCATTTGTCATAATATAAAGGATATTTACATTTTACATGTTAAATATGATAATAAGTGTATTAAATATATACAGGACCTCTCTCAGTCCAGACTTCAGTACAGCAGATTATGCCCTATTTCTAGTAGCTTCCGCTACAACGGCAGTCTAGTCACATGAGTGGTCGTATGATTGACCGCCGCCAAATTTAATTCTCTTATACTTTATATGTCGGGCTTCGCCTCGTCCAACTTTGCGAACATTTTCGTTATCATGATTTTGTATGACTTCCGCTTGTTGTCTGCATAATTTTGTTATATAGTCATATACGTACGGAATTTTGAAAGCCATGTGCAAATCTCGAACCAGTGTGTGCCTTGGAAAATTGCCAAGGAGAACCTTGTTTTGTAGGCGCTACAATTTCATTAGATGGGTATCTGCCGCGAATTCCTAGGCAGGACTAACATAAGTCATTAAAGATCTAATGAGAGCTTTGTGGAGGGTCAGCTTAATGTTAGCGCTTAATCGGTCACTTTTGAATAAGGAATAGAAATGATCGAAACCAAGGCCTTCAGAACATTTATAGGTGCAATCTCCATGTAACCCTCCTATCAAAGATTACTCCGAGATATTTTACACAATTTATAAATGGAATATATCTTCCATTCAATGTAAGATGAGACATAGGCGGACTGCGAGAGAAGTACGTATAGATCCCCTGAGTATTATCTTCATTAATTTTGATATTCCAGTGCTCACACCGGGTCTCCATTGAGCTGAGACTGCGCTGAAGTTTTCTAACAACAAAACCCTGTCGCATACAGACAAGTGTCGTCTGCAAAGAGGGTTAGCTGATCGCCGTTTGTTTGGGGGGGCATCATTTGTGTACATATGGAAAAGAGTAGAGGACAGGACCGAAACTTGTGGAACCCTTGCTTGCATTTCCCTTGGTATAGACATTTCGCTTTCCACCGAAACAGTGAATTTTTGTTGTGAAAGAAATGATCCAATAAGCTTGATTCGACTGATCGAAAATTCCAGTTTTGACAACTTATATAGCAAGCCCGAGTGCCATGTAGTATCAAAGGCCTTTTCAATGCCCAAGAACACCGCAGCCGTAGACATTTTATTGATGAAATTAAGGGTCACTTGGTCCAACCAGCCTCATACATTGCAGTGTCGTGCTGTGACATGCACAAAAACCAAACTGGCTTGCGTTGAGCAGGCCTCTATCTTCAATATGCCTTTGAAATATTTTCAGAATGACTTTCTCGAATAGTTTTTCTGTTGTGGGCAGGATGCTAATCGGACGTAAATTTTGAGGGAATTTTGGGTCCTTACCAGGTTTCGGTAAGGTTATGACTTTTGCTGTTATCTAAGCTACAACATGACTTATTTATACAGGCTCCTCACGGACAACATAGAAAACATAAGTCGCGTGATTTCTAGCGAGCGATTTCATTGGCGCGCTGACTGTTGTGTAGCAGCGAGCTATAACATTCGTCCACTGAGACACACCTTCCATCGTTGCTCGTCGGATCGTGTTTACTGAGCCGTTGCCTAGAAACACTTTGACCATATCCGTTACAATACAAATAAGGGTGACGCATGTGTCTATAAAAGGCGAGTACTTGCTATGCTGTTGCTATATACGAGCATATTTTAGCTGCCAGAATCATCTGCAATTTCGAATTGGAGACAAAGATGGCAGCCACGGCCTGAAGTGGAAGGCATGTGTTTGTCGGTATTGTAGTGTCCACATTTGTGTACCTTTAGCACCGCTTAGTGAATATATTTATTTTATAAAATGTATTTCTTATTGCTAGTGGGGTTGGACTAAGTCCCTTGTACTGCGGCCAATTCTGGCCTATTGTACCAGCCCCAGATGATAGGTGAGGGTGATTGTGGAGCAATTGGTCGAGTGAAGATTGTCAGGGGAAACAGAAGCACTCGGAGAAAACCTGTCCCAGCGCTACTTTGTCCACCACAAATCGCACTTGACCCGGGATCGAACCCGGGCCGCCGCGGTAGGAAGCCAGCTACTAACCGCTTGAGCTATGGCGCGGCCCAAATGTAGTATTTAGTACAATTTCCAGAACTCTCGAGGTCATAGGTTTCTTCTTCAATTAAATGCTTTTAGCGTCCCAAGATTTATATTATATAAGAACGGACCACAGCTGAATAAGCACGGCGTTATCAAGTATGTTGTTGATCACCGTAGCAGTTTTAACATGCAAAATCGCGTAACAAGTAAATCTAGTTACTGAAATATCTGCATTATATATTTACAAAATCTGGTTTATATGTACATTGCATTGCGCCAGTGTATAACGTCAATACTGCGAAGATATAAAAATTACTGGTGTCAGAATCATCTTCAATAAAATGGCCTTCATATCGAGCAGAATTAAAACCGTCCAGCTCGTTCAAAGGTTAATGAAATGGAAAATACTGAGATGCACTGACATGTAAATAAAAAGTTCATGGTTGAATTGATTGAGGAAGAAAAAAAGAAGAAGACTTTATGGTCTTGTGATCACATAAGTAATGAAGAACACATTCCAGCCATCAGAAAGGGAGGGAACATAATGTTATTTTTCATTCAAGTTCGTGTCTTACAGATTTTTTATGTTGTTATATTACATTTGCATTTGTTTCAGAACACTGGTATTTTCAGATATTTTTCGAAAACCTATGCAAATTAATACTAGTAATAGGAAACCTGAGGCTTCATGGCAGTGACTGTAAAGAATACCATATTCTAGCATGTACAATGCTTTCTGCTTGCTTGATTTACTCTTCTACCAGAGTGTACGGCGCCACATCCCAGATACTAATCATAATTGTAACTGCATATGAGTAAAACTACATTGAAGAAACAAAAATCGATTGTCTGGGATGCTGTCAGGGTTAAATATATCCGTACATCCGTGCCAACTGATAATAGTTCATTAGGATTTATTTTATATATATCAGTTACATGACCCTCTTGTTTTTTACGATTGTTATCAACTACATATTGCTAAGTTGAAACTAAATATTGAACTCCCCACAGCCTTTCTATACGTTGGGATGTGTATGAAATGTTGAACATATTCAGAAACTTCAAAAGAGCTCTGAACTTATCCACAACAAACGAAGTTTGAAAGATGTTCTCCACAATGTAGTACACAAAATTACAAACGGAATTCTTTGAGGTTTATTAAGCTATTTTAAGACAGAATAATTAAATTCCAACTAGTGATTCTCCCACAATGAATTCTGAAATTTCCCCAAGCCGAATTAGAAAAAAAAATATATGAATAAGTTATGGAATACGTGACAATTTTTTTTCAAACTATGATTTCAGGCGGATCAGTTTGGCCTAAAATCGGAATTTCCGACAACGTCGGTTAAATTTTTCCACGTATTTCTTTTTCAACAATATCTGCGAATTGTTTATGGGATACGTAAAATGACAATTTATGGTCTTGTGCAAAGTAAACTGTGTTATGGCTCAATAAGACTCAAAATCAGAACTTCCCCACGTTTTGATGGAAGATCTACCGCATTAAATTTCAACAAAAGCTGTTGTGCGGTTTATGACATACTTGATAAAATCCATGTAAACTGCCCTTCGTTATGGATCAGTATGGCTGAAACGTGGAATTTCCCAGAAATTATTTTTAGTAAAAGTCTTCTGTACCGAATTTCATCGAAATCGGCGAAGCGGTGTATAGAATGAATGAAAATGACCATTTGTTGCCGTATGTAATCTAAGTTGCATTATGGCTCAATATGGCTGAAAATTCGAAATTTCTAAGCAAAGTTTAGTGAAAGATTGTCATGTCGAATGTCATTAATATTGTAAAACGATTTATGGGTATATGGAAAAGTCTATTAATCGCCCAATGAAACCGAGATTTTGTTATGGACCAATATGGCTGCAAAGCGGATCTGCCCTACAAATTTTAGTGAAATTTACCCGTATCAAATTTTAAGAAACATTTATCTAACAATGTAGGCACTAATTTATAGCAGACACAGAAAGGCAGAAAAGTAGACGCTACCTCAATGAAAGGCGTCCTCTTTTACTTTGAAAAAAACACATAAGAATTATCAATATTGAACACCTTTCTGCTGAAGAAATGAAATTAGTCAATAACCCTTATCTTGTGTATTTGACAGATCAGAGAAAATTGATGCAATGAGAGTAATTCCCTTCTTCCTTCCCAAATTGTTTCCAAATGATGATTTCCGGGCCACTGGATATATGAGAGCAGACAAATTAACAAGCCTTTCTGTTCCATTTTATTTAATGTCTAACGACGCCGCCGCCAATAACTCGGACTATACAGTGCCCTTCTCCTCTCGCTGAAGTGTCTTGAGAGCAGTAAACACATTCTTAGGGAGAATTCGCAAAGGGAACATGTCCTGGCCAGAGATACTAAGAAATGATAGCGAACTGTAGAAGAGATTAGTAATGAGATCACAGATATCACTCATGATAAGTTACGTAACTTGTAAGAAGACAAACTGTTGGCAGGATATGCTTATGCGGAAACACAACTATGCTCGGTATAAACTTGTGTGCCTGGTGCAGTTGCAGTGGTTCGCAGGTAAATGTTTCACAGATAAATTAAGCACGTGTTGAGAGTTGCGAAGCTATAATAACAGTTCAGAATATAAATAGTTACTACGATTGGACCCCTCCAAAAGCCATCCCTGGCGTCCTCGTCGCGCAGGGAGTAACGCTGAAGAAAGAGCGAACAGGGCAATGGCCCACCTTTACCAAGGTGTGAAGTATCATGCCGAGGGCTGCGTGGCCCTGGGGCCGAGGCCTGGGGATAGTATTCCTACGAAAAGAGCCAGTCTTCTGAAAAGGCCCAGGGAGGCGCTGATCAACATTGAGATAACCATCTTAAGTGAAAATCACCCTGAAGATAAGCTAACCGAAGACGACCAGGATTAAATCCTTCATGAACTGGGAATGTTGTTCCATGGGATTCCAAAACGAGAACTACCAGACCGAAGATCCTTCAGGCTGGAGGGAGGGAGGTGCACTCATTTACGTGCCCGCCAAATTAGCATTAGGGCCATTGACAATCACAGGCTAGGATCAGGGCCAGGCTGAAGGCTACGGATGCCAGTAACCGCCCCAAATGTTTTTCAGTACAGAAGATAATATTGCCAGGAGTCTAATGATTTGCTGAAGTGGATTAAGGATCTTAACCCAGTGCTTCATGCTGAACACTTGAGGATCCTTGACAAGCAACCTGAAGCAAAAGGCCAGAGACTAATCCTTCTCATAGACCGGATTCCCACATAACTAACAAAGGGACCGGGAACAGGAATTATATAGGACTTTCTCAAGGAAATGTTAAGGTCCTAAGAGATCCTGAAGCAGAACCCCTGCTGGGAGAAGAGACAGTAATGGGCCCATTATGCTCAGAGTCGGTCTCCAAGAGGGAAGTAGCGTGTGTGTCAACCCCCTCCGGGATCCAGATTACTGAATGGAGGGTAAAAATGGAGGCCATCACACCAGTTTCTGCAGACCCAGGGACCCAAATGGAGATAAACTGGTCTGCTCGGGCATGCGCAGTCAAGAACCCAGAGGGAAGTACGAGTATAGAAACAGAAACATCTATATTCTATCAGACAGTGGAGCTGCAATTAAAGCACTTGACAATTACCGGATCATCTCAAAACTGGTCTGGGACTGCAACCAATCCCTCACAACTGGCCAGACATAACAGAGTTCAGCTGATATGGGTGCCAGGTCATGAGGGTATCGCTGGGAATGAAACTGCTGACCAATTGGCAAAATTAGGACCCGAATGTCTATTTACTGAACCTGAACCAGTTTGCGGCATCTCAGTAGGAGTTACAAACAGTGACTATAAAAACACTGGGAGTCCTCAACAGGCAAAGGGACTCATACAATGACCTTCTGCCATAAGATCTGAGGAATTGTTAAGTTTAAACAGAAACCAGTTAAGGTGTATGGTAGGACTAATTACAGGACTCTGTCACCCAAAAGGACACCATTTCAAAATGCAACTGACAGACAGCCCTATTTGCGAAAGATGTCTAAAAAAAAGACGAAACAACCACACACATCCTATGTGGGTGTGAGGCTATAGCTTACAAGTATTAAACATTTGATCACCTGGAACCAGACAACTATCATAACGCCCCTATAAGCAGAATCCTCACGTAATTCGAAGTTTATGACTGCTGAAGGGATAAAAATGGCGGAGGATGCACAATAGATCACTTAACGTCGCCGTGCGAGGGCCAGTAGCTAGGCCCACTCCTTATGTGTGTATGTGTGTGTATGCATGTATGTATATATGTATATATTTATGCATTATGTGTGTATGTATGTATGTACACTGTATGACTGTACGTGTGTATGAATGTTTATGTGTATGTATGTATGTGTGTATATTTGTGTATGTATGCACACTGTATGACTGTGTATGTGTGTATGAATGGGTGTGTGTATGTATGTATGTTTATGTACGTATTATGATCAGAAGAGTGTGAAGAAATAAGAAATCTTTGTAACTACATATAATATCCACACACACATAATTATGAACTCCTTCAAATTTAAGTAGAGGAACAACACACGCTCTATTGAACACTATAAACCAAAACGTGAGATTTAAAGTTCTCTCAGCTCGGACTATGAAGAGTATTCTCTCCTACCATGTAACACCATGAAATCCAATGGAAGTCCACCGACGTTTCGGGGACAGTACTGCCTCCATCTTCAAGATCAACGAGGAAACCAAGTAAAACTAGAACCAGCTACAAGCTTACCTTACACTTCGAACATGAAGGTAGAGGTATTAGAAAAATCGTTGGATTTTTACCGGACTATACGGCATTGCATACCAGAAGAGTGAGAATTTTCAGATTTTAAGCTGCGTGCTTTAACAGGAAGCCTTTTGATTTGACCTACACGATAAAGGGAAGCAAATGTTCATGCGAAAGCGTTTCGTTTTTTCCTCTGTCTCTCTCGGAAAATCTAACGTTTTGTAGTACTGCAGAGATGTCAAGTAATGAAATGAAACTGATTACAGTAACTCTGATGCTGATATGCAGTTTAGCGGCTATGTGGCCAGTGCTGTAAGATCGGCCCTATCTTAACTCGAGAACTGCGATCCACTTCGTAACCTCTATTATCTTATTGCATTATTCTGTCTTCCATTATCTTCTCCGTCGGCTGCGATAGGCTGGCCTCTTCTAGTTGAGGCTAGCAATAGAACCGGCGGTGTCGTATCAATTGAGATGGTTAGTACGGATATTGCCACATCACGAGAATAAGTTGTTGAAATTACATTCTATTTCTTCTGTTAAACACAGCACAAACATTTCTCTGATTTTTTCCTTAAAAATTCACTATTTCTTGCCTATTTTCTTGGTTATACGGGAGAACATAAGATTACAGAACTTCCATGTGCCTTGTCCACTTTTAATATTTCCTGAACGATGTGCCAAATTGTAACGACACTGGATTTATGTTACTACATTCCACTGCAATGTTGTGTGTCTTAATATCCTAACATAAATAGCATTACAGTGACTGCAGTGATAACATTAGTACCACGTAATATAAAGTTCTAATTTTATGAGTACTGATAAGGTGGAGTCATCCGTGAGCTTAATTAAGCAAGCACCAAGTCATGAACATATACGGGGGGGAGGGGTGAGGGTATAGCTCAATCACACTTTACCCGGCACTAGACGGAGGCGAGTGGTCAGCTTCATGCCCCTGCAGCTTTACCCCTAAGGAAACACCCACTTGTACCTGTGGGAACTCCCCAAATTCAAGCAAACGTAACAGTGACAACACAAGTATCATAGTTTAGCAACGGCGAGTAAACAGCCGTTGCTAGGCAAAGATACTTTCGTTGTCACTGTAATGTTTGCTTGAATTTGGGCAGTTCCCACATACCCAATGCACAGGAGGCCAGGTAGGCCCCAGGGCCGTCCTGGACGTTATGGAGAACAGGGAAACTTCCTTCACATTCTGGAAATCGAACCCTAGCTCCTCCGTCATCCAGCTTGTAGCATTGTCACTATACTGACAGAGATATCCAGGCTCATATGAATTGGAATAGGCCTGAGGAAAATATGCAACTTGTATTCAAGTAACTTGTTCTGCAGAGTGTAAAACATGATAACTGTGTGAAATCTGTATTTAGCTTTCCGTTTGATGGCAGGAAACAGTCAGCCTCCAGAACTACATGACGTGCTTCCTGGAGATGCGCCATAAACGCATTCTGCATGGCGTGCACCTTTTATGTCAACAATTATAAAGATGGCGATGGTGCGAAACTGAAATAATACTGGGCAATTTTAATGAAGTCGGAATGTATACTGGTGCAAATTGCGCAAAAAAGGGCAACGAATCATACAATTGTAAGTTTGTAATTTTTATATTATCGTTATAGAGACTGAATAATTTTGAGAAAAGTAGGTGTCATGGTTTCTCGAAAAGCTTCCTTTCTTCGACTCTTAATCCGTAATCTAAGTAGTATGTATGTTAATTTAGTCTATGAATCCGTAACCGACATGCATATTTCTACATCCTTGATGCATGGGCAATGGGCTGAGATAAAGAAAAATGTCTGCATTTCATTTAAAAATCTGTATGAGAGCCAGGTCTGTGAAAATGAGGAGATCTGCCGGCCTCGAGTTCCAAGATGACCCAGCCTTAGTCTTACAGTACGCATCATGTTCTCGGGATATCGATCCAGTATTTCAGGACGCCGTTCTGCTTTGCATTGTAAGGAAAATTTTACTGACCTCATTTTAGGATGGAAAGAATATCCTTCCGTGAGCACGTAGATTTCATAAAGCGCTACAAGAAAAACCTCCAGATATTCCCCTAGTGCGGATGTAACTGTCTGTCCCACTGTAACAATTCCATTTTATTTTGTACAGGTGGCACCACCAAGTTATTGATTCTTCTTAGGGAACGAAATGCCAGGTGTAAAACATGAAGAATTTATTTTAAAAACTGCGGGAATATCCACAAAATTATTCGTTTTTTAAGTGACATGAAAAAAATGTTTGGTTTTAAATGTAGTAGTGATTATTCCTCGAAAATTAATAGAAATTGTAAGTGTGTATGTATGTATTACTATTATTACATTTTAAAATTGCGTTCAATTTCACAGACACTAAACCCCAATTAAAGGCACATAGAAATTATAACCAACGATTATATCATCATCAGCTCATGACTTAAACAAACTCCTGGCAGAATGAGGATGGTAGTCTATATGAAGATTACGCTAAACAGATTTCTCATATTCCAAAATTGTCTCAAAATTCTTCAAGCATTTAATTCACTTTCATGAAAATATTAATTCCTCTTATTCGAAAATCCTGATAGCAGTTCACAGAATCCAAAGTAAAATATCACGTTCTGAATATTGCAATGGAATATTACGTTGTTTCACGGATATATGTAAACTGATAAATATTATGCCCCCAAATGCGTAGCTACATTGGCGACACAAAGGTTGTAATTTCATCACGCATTGAATTATACTATTCCAATTATGTCTATCACTATTAGTATTGTTATTATTATTATCACTGCTGTCACAAATACTTCAAATGCATACATACCAGTTTACAAATTCTTACTGAATATTGCACAGAACTCTAATATTAACCTGCAATGATCTTAAAAATATATTGCTTACTACAAAGAAACTTATAACGCTTGCATATTAGAATACTAAGGAAGTGTATTTTGTTAGTCCCATAATTTAAACTGGAAAGGTGAATACACAAAAATAATTTCAAAAGAGCTATAAAATTCAATTATAATTACAAAAATACTTACCCGTATGCATATATACAAGTAACACTGTGAAAATTCCAATGAAAACGTTATAGGCAGCCATTTGTTGGCTTTATCGCAGTGAAGAAAAACAAATGAAGAGATTGTTGAGGTAGCCTAGTGTGTTACAATGGCACAGAGAGTTCGCCGGCAGAACACACACAACACACATACACACATCCAACCAGCTGCACCCGGGCTGAGTGATTCGCAGAGAGCGCCGAGGTCGCCTGTGGTACAGCTCCGGAGAAGGGAGGGGGCAGAGAGTAGGAGCGATCCCCGTAAAATTCCGCTCTCATTCAGTGACTAAAATTATTCCCGTGTCGTCAGAATTAACTGGCACGCTTCTGATGAAGGAATTTACGCGACAGTGAATGCTTTGCTTCTTTCACAATAAAAGATACCTTCTTTTCCAGAAATAAAAATTTTAGCAAGATAATGAAATGTAGTTTTTCGTTGTAGCTCAAATGAGTTGTGTAATTACTTGTAGCAGAGCCCTTTTTGAGAAACTAACAGTCGTTCAGCTAGTCAAGACCTTTGCCTTTTATAGAACCTGAGTGTTCATTATTGCGTTCACAGAAATCCTCACAGAGTAATCGCGTTTGAATCATCATATTATATTTCTTTAAAAGTCATTTTAATATTATCTTCCCATCTAGGCCTAGGTCTTCAAAGTTGTCTCCTCCCTTCATTCTTTCCGACTAAAATTTTGTACTTATGTCTCATTTCTCCATGTGTGCTATATGCTCTTAGTTACTTACTTACTTATGGATTTAAGCCCTTCTTGAGGAGCCGCCAATTCTCCAGCAGTCTGCTTGTACCGGTTCTCACGGACTCTTCGCCTGCGGATTTCTTATATTTTTCCTTCTACCCTGAAGATGGAGGCGATACGTTCCCCCGAAACGTAGGTTAACACCACATATACACGATGCCAAATCCCAGAAGACTGCTTTCTTCATAGTCACCGCCGTGGAAACCTCAAATCTTACGTAACATATTCTCTGCCCGGATAATTACATTTTACTGAGTCGCCCATTCACAGTTAAATGGTTAAAAAGATCGTAGAGGAAGTAGAAAGGGAAATCCAAGTTCCTAAAGAATTCGTCAGTTATTTAATTATCAAATTAGCTCTTACACTTCTAACTGTCCCTGTGCAACTTCGACAATGTATCAAAAATCACACTTCAAAATCATTCGTCTCTCTTCTTGTTATTCGAACACTTCATGTTTCGCCCCAACTGGCCATCACCAGGTGTACAATTTGCAGAGGAAACTGCTGCCCCTTTGTCGCGCTGCGACACTTCGCAGTTTGAAGGTGTAAAATTTCTACAAAATATTTTAGAATTATTTTAAAATATCATACTATAATTATTTTGTTGTACGAGGGGGGACCCGAAAACACTGGAATTTGTTTCTAGAAGGCGGGTCGTCTGTAGTACAGGCTTCCGCCGCTAGGTGGTTGTTTGCAGCACCTCCCTGAAACACGTATGCACATGTTATGGGTCTGGTGTATCTATATGTATAGTGATGGATTATATACGTAGTAGTATTTTGTTTATGAAGTGATTATTTTGTTATTTTGTGTCTCCCACACCTTCACCTCAAGATGGAAACATCCAGTTTCCGAAATATTGCTTTCTTTAGGAAACTTATGATGGAAGAAATCCGAAAACCCTGCAAACTTGAGTATTTCGCTTCCGGCAAATATGTCTCCGACTGCCTGTCCAGCAAGAAGGTCTGCCTAGCTGTTTTGCTACTGAGATTTCTGGTACTCATAAAGCTCTTCACAGTGATGAGGCGGGAATTTCATCGAGCGGGACGAAAATGCATTGATTTAATTGCATTGTAACTACATAGTTGTAAAAACTTCACATTAATACGTCCATATGTTCATCCTCACGAGCGGGACTCGAAACCGCGATGCCAGCACCGAAGTGGAACGAGGCCATGCGTGCCCATTCATACTAACACTCTTCAGTATCCCCCGCAGAACTTAGATGTGACTGAAACGTACCAAGGCCCAGGACCGAAAAGTGGTTTGGGGTAAAAAAATTTTAAACAATACACGCACCAAATAAATATAATAATATAATTGGTCGAGTGAAAGAAAAATACAGGCTGTCCCAGATGAGGACGAAACAAAGTAAAACAGTGCACCAACTCCGCCGTTAATTTAAAAAACCTAAAAATGTTCACGGAGAAGTCCATTGACGTAGGTCTAGGACCACTGGAGCTGTAGTGCCGGGGGGAAAAAATGTTCGAGAAATAATTTCGAACGAGACGAGCACCACACTCTTCCACGGCGTGCAGCAGAATCCCCCTTTAGTTTTCAGACGAATCTGATATTCCCTGGTGAAAGGGTGAAGGGCGCAAGCGTAGGGCAGGAGGAGAGGGGAGAAAGGAATGAAGGGGGCTTCTTGTTAAGGGACATGGCAGTAGTTTCTGACGTTACAGTCCTCCCCCTAACCCCAACGAAGGAGACGCCGGGGGTGATTCCCCCTCATCACGTCCATAATATGCCTGACGATACAGGAAGCCGCCAGTAGACACGAGGGGGGGGGGTACGTGTGGTTCTCGTACCAGGTACTTGACAGTGCTTCGGACTTGGTCGTACAGACGGTGGGTCTTTTCTACCCTCCGGCGTAAGGCTCTGGAAAAGATGGTAGCACCAGAAGGGACAGCGCAGCCCGTCCGAACTAAGGGTCGACCTGCAATATGAGTTGAGACACGTGAAGAACACAGACACACTCAAGATGCCATAACCGCTGAGACAATTCTGGTTACACTTCCGAGCTGGAAAGTTACACGAATAACATATTGCTATAACCTCAGTCGTTGGAGATCCCCAAACACTCACACCAATGTACTCGTACACACACAAAGTCACGACTCTACCTGAGTATGCCGGCGCCAATGCAACAATATCATAATATACCAGAGTACTCAGAGGGCACACACACATATATATATATATATACTTCCGAGACATCGGAATAGAAAAGGAAAGTACCTCCAGGCACTAAGTCCAAGGAAACCTACCCATAGAATGGCCTCAAGGCCCACATACAAGAAAACATATACTCATCTGTATAATGTTCCACCTATATATAGGAACATAGGAGTCGCAAGGCGTTTATGCAAAGTACCTTTATGCTAGCGTGGTGCATAAGTATACAGAAGAGCACCATAAATTTCCAAAACTATATCACATTTGCATTTACAAACCTAGTGGTAGGCCACTCACGCAGCTTTCAACTGTGAGACGTGAGCGCGGATCCTGCTGCCGCCGTCAGAGTCGGAGAGCTGAACGGAAACCGGAGAGGTAAACTTGACAACGGTAAAGGGTCCCCTATATCTGGGACAAAGTTTGGCCGCAACGTGTTGGGACGCCTTACTGAGGGGGTAATTCTTAAGCCAAACACTGCTTCCAACGTGAAAAGGAAGGGGTTGGCGGCGTCGGTCGTAGGTCCTGCGCACGGCAGCGTGCGCGAGTCGGAGATATCTACGCGCTGCCTCCCAGCGTTCCCGGATGGAGCGGAAATCAGGGGTTTCAGAAAGTAACTCCTTGATGGACAAGAGGTTGGGAAGGGGTGAGATTTGCGTAAAGGAAAACATCAAACTGAATGGAGTGGTCTTATAGGACTCGTGGCGAGCCGAATTTATGCAAACTAAAGCCAGGAGAGGTTCTCGTCCCATCGGGAATGGCCTTGATGTTGGTATGAAATCAACGCCGCCCGTAAATTCCGGTTGAAGCTCTCGGCATGGGAGGGCTGAGGATAGTACGGTGTGGTGGTGACATGCCTGATGTCTCGGGCAAAACAGAAATTGCGAAAGTTGCGAGATGTGAACTGCGTGGCATTATCGGATACGAGGACCTCGGGAATCCGAAATGTGGAAAAGATGTTCAGTAACACCCGAATAGTCGTAGCGGTGGACGCTTCCCGGACAGGGAAAATCCAAACAAACTTGGTAAAAGCGTCCACACAGACTAGTGCATAGGAGTTACCTGCTTTGACCGGGGGAACTTCCCCACGAAATCTACAAACAACTTCTCCAGTGGGCGAGTAGCCACGTCAGAGGCCAGCATACCATAATGGGCGTTCTGGGCTGGCTTACTAAGCCCGCAGAGCTTGCACGACCGTACTCTAGCGGAGATATCCGCATCCATACACTTCCATATGAAAGCTGACGAATTTTCCAAAGCGTTTTTCGCACCCCTAGGTGGCCCCCGCAGGGAGAGTCATGGAAATAACTAAAGAGAGCGGGAATTAAGGCATGAGGGATGACGATCTTAGGCCGACCGTCAAAACGAGCCTTGCAATAAAGTACGCGCTTAACTAGAGAGTATCCGCGTACTTCCTGCCCCAATGACAGCTGGTCCATAATGGGACTAAGTTCTGGGTCCCTCCTCTGGTGCGCGGCAATATCCTCGAATAGGACGGGGAAATCCAAAAGTAGCGAACAAACAGGGTTTTCGGCGCTGGGGTCATACATGCGTGAGAGAGCATCCGCGATGACATTTTGGGTTCCCGTAATGTGCCGCACATCAAATTTGAATGAGGACAATCTCACAACCCAACGACCAATTCTCCCGAGTTGGCGGGGATGGGAGAGACACCACTTGAGAGCCTGATTGTCGGTCTGCAGATCGAACTCGAGGTGTTCGAGGTACGGCCTGAATTTCTCCAAGCCAAAGAGGACTGCTAAGCACTCGAGTTCGTACGTTGAAAATTTTCTCTCAGAGTGGGATAATGTGCGTGAGGCGTAAGCAATAGGCTGCAGCTCACCGTCAAACTGCTGTAAGAGCACCGCCGCGACCGCCATCGAACTAGCATCAGTCTGGAGCGTGAACCTGCGGGAGAAGTCGGCTGTGCAGAGGACCGCACCGTAATGGCGAGCTTCAAGCCCTGAAAGACGCGTATCTAATCAGGCCCCCACTGAAATTTAACGTCAGTTAACCAAATCTGGTGATATGCCGAATTGAGGTCAAGCGAAGTAAACACGTTGGCTGTCTTAAACCAGTGAATACATGAATGGATATCAGGCAATGAGACCGATTCAATTTTGATCTTCTTATTAAGAGCCAGATAATAAATAACCGGATGAAACCCATCTTGCCCTTTAGGCACCAAGAATATAGGGCTGGAGAAGGGGGAAGTGGAAGGTTGAATAATCCCTTCGTCGAGCATAAGACGAATATATAAAGTCAGAAACTACTGACATGTCTCTTAACTAGGAACCCCATTTCATTCCTTTCCCCCTTCTCATGCCCTACGCTTGCGCCCTTCACCCTTTCACCAGGGACTAGCAGGTTCGTCTGAGAACCGAAAGGGGATTCTACTGCACGCCGTGGAAGAGTGTGGTGATCGTCTCGTTCCAAATTATCTCTTGAACATTTTTAGGTTTGCTAAATTAACGGCGGAGTTGGTGCACTGTTTTACGTTGTTTCGTCCTCGTCTGGGACAGCCTGTATTTTTCTTTCACTCGACCAATTATATTATCATATTTATTTGGTGTGTGATTTGTTTAATTTTTTTTTACCCCAAACCACTTTTCGGTCCTGGGCCTTGGTACGTTTCAAAAAGTGGTAGCAGAGCGTGGTTTGGGGTATTTGTGCTTTGGTTTGCTTGTTGGGACGTTTTGACTGTTTCTATTCTGTTCTGTGTTGATCATGACGTCTGAGCCTCTACTGCCCGAGTACCTACACAAGGACGAGCTGCAATATGAGCTGGCAGCTCGGGGGATTTCGACGGAAAGGTTGAATGTCACCGCACTCAGATCACTACTCAGGACCCCCCGGGATGTGGAGGAAAACATCGAGCTCCTGAGCAGTAGGAAATGTCTGAAGGCTCCAGCAGCCACCATTTCCTTGCATCGAGAGAAACTCCTCCAGATCAGTGAACTGGTGGAGAACACCGACAGCTCCCGCATTGCACTTGATTTCCCCTGCTATCTACATCGACTCGTCTCCGACATTTCCTGCAATTTGGGGGAAGTGCTCCAGAGTTCGAGGTTTCTGCCCAAGCACTGCGTGAATAATTGGACGGCCTCTTAGCCGACATCAACACCAGCCTCCAGGGGGACGAGCGTGCGGGAGCGGCCCCGGGCCCCTCTGGAAGTACTAACACACCTCAAGGCGATCAAGGTAGGCTCGAAGCGACTTTATTTACAATTATAACACCTAACATTATTCTACGTCACGCAGAAATATTAATCAGGATCCACTGGGTGAAGCTCTGGCCATTCTTCCTCGCCAACAAACGGCAATCTTCAAGGAGCTTCCACCGACACTGCCTCAGCGCCGCTAAAACACAATGTGAAGTTAATTTCAGGGCCAGTCTTTTATTTATAGAATGCTGTACAGATCAGGACGTCGTTGAAAATACAGCTGCGTCTAAAGCAAGTGTAACGTAACTTCGAACAAGGCCAAGAGTAACCTTGAATGCGCAGAAGAAAAATTTCAGACACCCTCGTAACCACCCCCTTGTCTGAAATTTTTCTTCTGCGCATTCAAGGTTACTCTTGGCCTTGTTCGAAGCTACGTGACACTTGCTTTAATAATGCTGGTTCATCTTAATCGGATCGTTGGCAACAAGATGAAGTGTCAGATTCTTATGGAAAAGGCCCCAGGTATTGCATTTAGAATGCATTTCTCTGATAGTTTAAAAACGTACACGTTTTCTTCAAATAATTCGATTTGATCTCAGGTTCTGTTGTTTATGTTCTTGGTATTTCATCAAAATGGCGCCTTCTCTCTAGATCTGTTATTCCACTGCTCTCTCATAAGCGCAAACTTTCACATTGAAATGATTAATAAATTGTTTTTAAACACATCATAGAGTTCGTCATCTTGGCAACTCCACTATTACGTAATACACTCCATCTGCCATCGTGATTCAAGTTTCCTACTGTTTTTATGTATGTCAATTTAATTATTAAAATAGGTCCATTTTTCCTTACCTCCTATTTTTGTATGTAAAAATGCTAAAAAAATGCTTCTAACTCTGCTTTCTGCTTGATTGCTTAGCTTACTTTGCCACCCTGAAGATGGAGATAGTTCTTTACTCCGACAAATGTTAAACTACGACCAGACAACACGGTGTCACATGTGTCTTTATACCGTGTCACTGTTTACGTGCATTACGAACTTCAAAAAAGATGCAAGCAGAAAATTATGAAGCATTTATTAAAGATTTAAAAATATAAGATATAAAAATAAACAGTTTTATTATTTAAGGACAGTTTATTTTAACTCTGGTGTCGAGCAATCTCTGTAGGGAAGAGGTGTTATTTTAACTGCTATTACAATAATGTTGACCTCCGCTTCTCTGTTAAATAAGGACTGGTTTTATTAAACTACGTCGCAAAACCGTTCCGGGCTGAAAAATGGCTGCAGACGATATGGGCCTGTACTGCCTGTTGCTCTGACTCTTAACAGCTTCATCACAACCCGTCTGAAACATGTCCTTCTGTCCGATGTCATAATGTTCCCTAGGCACAGTTGTATTCTTCCACTCGGCCTTCCACTTCAATTTAATTCATTTGCATGATTGTGTTTCTCTGATCTTCAACGAGTGTCACTGTGTTCAGAGTTGCACATAGCAATGTTTTGAAATCACGTTACAATAGATATGATAATTGAGACCGGAGGATTACAGCCAATTTAATTAAAGTCACAATGGTGTGTTATAAATGGGATTTGTGTACTTTTAAGAGCTACCATAATAAGTAACATTTGTCTATTCCTTTCAATAAGCAATAGGCATTACACATCGCCATAAGACATATGCGTGTAGCAAATTATACATCAAACTGTGATCTCATTAACATGAACATACATTGAAGAGATGATGATTATGATAATAATAATAATAACTGTAACAATAAGAATCTGTCAGAGTCACATTTAAAGTGTAAGATTTGAGGTTTTCATGGCGATGACTATGAAGAATGCCGTCTTCTGGGATGTGGCGCCGTGTAGTTATTGTGTTAACCGACATTTCGGAGGAATGTATCGCCTCCATCTTCAGGATATATTATCCTTTTATTGTTAGTGGGTGGGACTAAGTCCCTTGTACTGAGGCCACTTCTGGCCTATTGTACCAGCCCCAGATGATAGGTGAGGGTGATTGTGGAGCAATTTCAAGAAAATATCGGCTCCGATCTAGAAAACCGAGATTAATGGCCGTGGAGATCTGTTGCGCTGAACACGTAACAACATCTAACCGCAAATTTGGCATTAACTTGGACGACAAGCGGCGGTCGCTCGGTCGGTATAGTTCACTTGCGGACTGCAAGTCAAAGGGTTTGTTTTTGGCTTTTTATGTGTATATGTGTCCGTACATCTGAAATGGCAGTTCATGTTGCCTGCAATTTGAACTGAGGTTAAATTTTATCTTGAACTACAGTAAAGTTTCTCGGTGCAAAATATGATTATATTTCTTTCATACAGAGCGGAGTTCTTGGCGTGTATGCAGATGGGAAGACAAACAATTAGGTTCTAATATATGCTCTTGCATTCTATGTTAAAGTCTAGATGGAATCGAATCGTAATGAGGGTAAGAACCATGAGTGGCAACACTGATTAATAAATTAAGCATAGTCTTAGACGAAGAAAAAAAAATGGCCACATAATAAAATGACAATTAATGGAAAGTAATTTTATCCTGCATTAGGCAAATAGCACTAAGAACTATTGGGTTTTTGGACTTTATCCATCGTCTCTAGGTAAAAGATGACACGACGTTTCGGTATCTGGATCTGTTTCCATGAAAGGAAGACACATATTCGCTTGGGCCCCTTAGAAACAGCTAATCTCAATCACTGGACAACTCCTGTCAGATTTACCCAGCTATTTCAACATGTAAGACTAGGCTAGTTCAGTGGGAGATAACAAGAATTGTGATAGAGCACGCACATACGTGGAACTAGATAGAAAAGGAGGTAGAAATTTGAGTTAGAAACCTAGCTGACAAAAACCAATTGCATGAGCACCACTGCGAAGAAATGGGAACAGAAATTGTGAAGACATGTAGTGTCTACCACTAGTGCCATCTGTGGAGTAACCTGAACACTTGAGACTGGAACCTTGTGGAAATGCATGAAGAGTCTGTCATGTCACGCAGATCTACTCTGTGAGTTAGAAACCTCATTGCTGATGAGGGGTATCCAGATAGGAGAAATATCCAAACTGCGTTGGCTGATCGATTGGTTAAGCATGCCATATGGGCCGATTCCTTACATTTCCAATACCTACTCTTACTTTCAGTGTCCTAAATCCTGGCATCATTCCAGCCTACTCTGTGACCCTCTTCATAAGCATGTTGGGCTAATTTCGATTTTCCTAGAAGACCCTGTTGGAGATTGTGCCTGTGTTCACGGAGCCGCGCGGCTAGAGGTCCCCCTGGTTCCCCAATATGGCTTCTGTGACACTCACATGGAATACTGTAGGCGCACTGTGTCGCCTGTTGCAGATCTCCTTCCGGCCTGGTTCTCATGAGTGAACTCCTGAGTGTGTGTCTAGTTCTGAAAATCGTCCTGATGTATCGATTCCCTATACGTTTGAACTTCTCAGAAACACCCTTCACATATGGGATGTACATTAGATCCCAGGGGATTTTGCTCCTTATTCGGACAACTGCTACCCTTGGAGTCAATGACCAGTCAATGAAACCTTGCGGATAACCGTTGAGCTGGAGATCACGTCTCAGGACACTGATTTCTCTAACCAGGTCTTGTCGTTCTTGGCATATGGTGGAAGCTCTGTTGTGCAGATATCAAGCGATCGGGGATAGCGTTTTTACCAGCTTCATACAAAATCTTATCCAATCAATATTCTTCTCTCAAGGTTAAATCCATATATAGATGAAATTATTGTGGATCATCAGTGTGGGTTTCGACGTAACAGATCAACTACAGATCAGATTTTTGCATTCATCAGATACTGGAGAAAAAATTGGAGTGCAATGAGACAGTACATCAGCTATTCGTAGACTTCAAGAAAGCCTATGCTTCAGTTAGGAGAGAAGTATTGTACAATATTCTGATAAACTTTGGGATACCCATGAAACTAATTAGGTTCATTAAAGTGTATTTAAATGAGACATATAGCAGAAGTCGTGTTGGTAATTTTTTTACTGCTAGTGGGGTGGGACTAAGTTCCTTGTACTGCGGCCATTTCTGGCCTATTGTACCAGCCCCAGATGATAGGTGAGCGAGCAATTGGTGGAATGAAGATTGGCAGGGGAAACCGAAGTACTCGGAGAAAACCTGCCCCAGCGCCACTTTGTCCACCACAAATCCCACTTGACCAGACCCGGGATCGAACCCGGGCCGCCTCGGTAGGAAGCCAGCGACTAACCGCTTGAGCTATGGCGCGGCTTCGGCCGTGTTGGTAAATATTTGTCTGACATGCTTATTATCCAGAATGGTTCTCAACCTTTGTGAGATCACGGCCCGGTAATTTTTTTTATTAGACAAGGACCCCGTATAATTGATGCCAGAGCCCGGTGCCGGCCAGCGGTCCGGCGGTTGAGAAACATTGGTCTATAACAAGGAGGTGCTTTATCGCCATTACTTTTAACTTTGCTTTAGAGTATGTCATTAGGAAGGTCCAAGAAATTCAGGTAGGACTGAAATGAAATGGGACATATCAGCTGCTGTTTTGTGCTGCTGATATGGACCTATTGCGAGATAACATGAACGTAGATACCCTAAAGAAAGGCCGCGTCATAGCTCAAGCGGTTAGTCGCTGGCTTCCCACCGCCGCGGCCCGGGTTCGATCCCGGGTCTGGTCAAGTGGGATTTGTGGTGAACAAAGTGGCGCTGGGGCAGGTTTTCTCCGAGTACTTCGGTTTCCCCTGCCAATCTACATTCCACCAAATTCTCGATCATAATCACAATAGGCCAATCAGTGGTCGCCGTGCCGAGTGGACCCAGCTGGCCTCCACTCTGTACAGTCACCTATATCACGGTAGACGCCTAACAACGGATCTACATGCAGCAATATGCTGCTGCATCGTCACCAGAATGCAGAGCAAAATCACATAAAGATTTGAAAATGTGGCACAGTTCAGATATTTTGGAACGACAAATACAAATCAAAATTTGTTTCAGGACGATATTAAGAGGAGGTTGTATTCGGATAACTCTTCCACCATTCAGTCCAGAACCTTTTGTCTTTTCGCCTGCTGTCTTAGAACGTAAAAGTTAAAATATACAAAACTACAATTTTGCCTGTGGTTCTGTATGGGTGTGAAACTTGGTCTCTGACATTATTGGAGGAACATAGACTGAGGGTGTTTGAGAACTGGTTATTGAGGAGAATATTTGGGCCAAAGAGGGATGAATCGACAGGACGTTTCAGAAAATTGCAAAATGAGAACCTTCATTCTTCGCCAAGTATAATCAGAACGACCAAGTCAAGGAGGATGAGACAGGCAAGACATGTAGCACGAATGGGGGAGAATAGGAATGTATTGTCACGTAGTAATTGTGACTATAGACGGAGTTTAGATTCGTAACTGGATTTACTGACCACTTATACACACCACTCAGAACTACTACAAGTAATTGAAGCACCTTCACTAATCTCCACAACACACAAATCACCACAGCACCCGCTAAGCCTCTTTCAGCCTGCTATGTCCTCACCAGCCATTTCCTGGCAACAGCTTTAACAGTTGAGATTCTTCAGCTTCACGTGCTCAAGTCCTTTCTTCACATACTCCCGTATAGAACTGACTCTTAACTGACTTTGTCCCCTGCTTATGACATACTGACACGGATCACGTACAAACACCCCGTTTCCATTGTTGTAGTCCAACTCTTGCATTATTAAGAATCTGCTGCCTAGCAATGGGAACGTGTTTAGCGGGTCGTTGCATAGCAACTGTCTTTGTTTGCAGAGTCACTGCTTAAAAGCAGATCTGTAAGCAGGGCATGTAGCATGAATGGGTAGAAGAGGAATGCGTATAGCATATTGTTGGGAAAACCAGAAGAAAAGAGACCTTTAGGAAGTCCGAAACGTGGGTGAATGGATAGTATTAAAATGGATCTTAGAGAGATAGGATGGCGTGGTGTGGACTGGATTGATCTGGCTCAGTTTAGGGACGAGTGGAGGGCTGTTGTAAACATGGTAATAAATCTTCGGGTTCCATAAAATATTGGGAAATATATGAGTAGCTGCATGACTTGAGGGTAGGGCTCATCTCCATGGAGTTAATCCATGCTCGTATTTCATTGTAATACATACTTCACTCTCTAGATGGTGCTGACGCACGAGATGTTATCAACTGTCGTCAGTCGGTGACAATTCTCTACTTCATCGTAGTTACCGATTTTGTCGTCAGATGGCTGGTAGATCCCCAACTTTTCCTCAGTTTTCCCTTTCGTATCAGGTTCTGCAGCTTGTAGTGAAAGTGCAAAAGTTATATCTAGTCCCATGTAACAATCGTCCTCATGAATCAGGAAAGATATCAGAAATTATACGTCAGAGAGGGCCTTGTAACAGTTTGTATCCCAACTACTTACAGCCAGTACGGAGCAAATGCACTGCCTGAAGCGTATAGTGTGACGTGCTGCTTTCCATCCACCTCGTTAGAGTAGAACTAAAGGGTAAAGCTGTCCCCGTGCTTAGTTAATTAAGCACTACGCCATGAAGGCTTATGGGGGAGTAGATATATAAATCCGCATTTACTTGACCTTGGCACTAGTTGGAGGCGAGTGGTCACCTTCACGCCCTAGCCGCTTTATCCCCAAAGAAAGAGTCCCCGGTACCCATTAGAGGTTGGGTCGGCCCCAGAGCTGGACGACGTTGAGAAAAGAACATTTTTGCCCCTACCGGGACTCGAACTCCATCCCCCCCGGTCATCCAACCCGTAGGCAGTCGCTATACTGACTACGCTATCCCAGCTCTCTCTTCAATTGTTGTAGCTTCGTTAAATAGCCTCAACCGACCTCTTTATTTAATATCCTGTTGTTATCCCACAGAGACGAGTTCGACGAATTTACTTAACAATGCTTTCTCAAGGTCATAAGCTACGTAGGTGAAAGGGAAGAAGATTTTGAATTCTGTTTGGAATGGGATGTGGGAGGAAATTGTTGTGGACTATTTTAAGATGTTTCGAGGGACGGAAGAAAACAAAGCAAGAAGAATAGAATTCATAGTGACATTCAAAGAAATTTTCAGTGTTTAGATTATCAGAATCCTGAAGTCCTCTAACTAAAAATAAAATGATAGTAAATTGAAAAAATATTTGACACATGCAACTATTTGACCCCTTTTCGGGGGAGTAGATAGGAAAAGCGATATTTGCAGTGAGGAGGGTACTGTCCCCCATTTCATCTCCGTATATCGCTGAAGGGTTTCTGGAATGATACGATTTCATTGCTCGAGAATAATACGCATTCCGCAAATATAGCAAGAGAGGAGAGCCGAGTGGACGGAGAAGACGAATGCTCCTCTCTCGGATTCAGAGAGCTACGAGAGAAAATTCTGAATAGAACAGACATCGAGGCGATAGCTACAGACACACAGGAGACTTTCCTCAACTCAACGCGGAAAATTCGGATAGAAATGAGGTCAAATTTACACAAGAACTTCTATCGTAAAAATAGTCTTCGAATGTAACTACAGTTGAGCGGAGATGAGAAAATACGATTTGTTTTTCCAGACGCAGGAAAGGGCAACATGTCAATATTTGTCGCTAGAGAACTGTATGACAGGAACCCAGAAAGACTGGTAAGTTGTCTGGAAGTTCTAATCAAATTATTTGTTGTTTCTGTTTAGGTTGATAAACAATTTCGAACACATAGAGTTAAAGGACGAGTTTAAAATCTGATAGAAGCGTCATACAACTCTTAGGTTCCAGTTGGTTCTACAAAATATATGGTGGCGACAATCGGCCCACAGTTTCATTTATTTCTTGGCCTTTCTATCGTTACGATAAATTTACTGGATCTAGGTGTAGGGCCCTCAGTAAAGACAAAATTTCTAGTTACACGTAAAAACATGCACTAACAAATATGTAAAAAAAATATGTCATTTATAGCATTTTACAAGGCAGACCGACTCTGGGATCTACCAAACCTCCTATACAATGGGTCCCGGGTAATGTTTCCCTGGAGATAAAGCGGCTTAAACGTGAAGCTGACCAGTAACCTCCATCTAGTACGGAGGTCAAGAATGGTGGAGTTGTACTTCCACTCCCCCATTCGTCTTCATACCATGGTGCTTAATTAAGCCCGGGGATAATTTTACCTTACCTTCCCTTTGTTACACCTTCATTGCATGATGAAATCAAGATGATTGTTACGCTTAGCATTCATAAAGGAGATATGAAACACAAATTTGTAAGGGGATCATTTGAGCGAAACAGACGACTTGGATGATCTAGAAAAGGATGGGAGGATAATATTAAAATAGATTTTAAAGAAAGAGTGCTGACCAGAATGAAGGATAGACAACAATGGCAGGCTTTATGGAAATTGTAAGCCACCATCGGATCCTGTAAGAAACAGGATATTTTCTGACTAGCTAATTAACTATCGACTTCTCAAGAATGATATTCTCACTCATTCACTCAAGGAGCTGAGCCCTTCTTGAGATACTGCCAATTGTGCAGCCTCTCAAGAACTTCCCAGTATTTTATGGAAAACAAATGTTCAATATCGTGTTCACAAGAGCCATCCACTGGTCCCTATCCTGAGCCAGATCTATCCAGTCAATACCATACCATCTTATCTCTCTAGATCCATTTTACTATTGGCCACCCACCTACGTCTTGGTCTTCCCAGTGGTCACCTTCCTTCCGGGTTTCCCACCAATATCCTATATGCATTCCTCCTCTCCCAATTCGTCCTACATGCTCTGCCCATCTCATCCTCCATGACTTGATCATTCCAATTATACTTAGAGAAGTGTACAAGTTATGAAACTACTCATTATTCAAGGTTCAATGCTTGTTACAAATGTTCGTAACAATCTTATTCCCCCCCAAGCTGGATGACCACCCCTTGTCGGCTGTCCGCTACTGCTTATTCAATATATTCGCAGCTACCATCCATATCCGGATGGCGTCTTCTCCATCCGCAACCTGAGGACGCGTGTTGCCGTGGTGACAAGAGACCCACCTAACATGGGAATGATGTTCAGAATTAGTTAATTAGTATTCCTCGAAGACATATGGGGGACTGGAGGTAAAGCTCCACTCATTAATATCGACGCTAGGTGGAGGTGCCCGGTCGACCTCACGCCCCAGTCGATTAACCCCAGAAGAAAAGAGATCCTGGTATCTGCTGCATTGGTGACTGAGTGAGCTCCACATCAGCTCTCCAAGTGGTGAGGAAGAGAAACGTCCTGTCTCATTCAGATTTTTGTCGATGTTGTTCAGCTCATATCAGTCTCTTTAATGACAGTTAAGGCTGTAGCTCAAGCGGTTAGTCGCTGGCTTGCCACCGCGGCGGCCCGGGTTCGATCCCGAGTCTGGTCAAGTGGGATTTGTGGTGGACAAAGTGATGCTGGGGCAGGTTTTCTCCGAGTACTTCGGTTTCCCCTGCCAATCTTCATTCCACCAATTGCTCCACAATCACCCTCACCTATCATCTGGGGCTGGTACAGTAGGCCAGAAGTGGCCGCAGTACAAGGGACTTAGTCCCAGCCCACTAGAAATAAAAAAATGACAGTTATCTAGATTTTTAACCACTTCCAGGCTCTGTGAATGACACTGAATGATGCTGAATGCAAGTTCCATTACCTATATAGAAGCAACATCATGAAACAACATAAAAATGAGTCGAGATTTGTAGAGTATTTAGTGCAAAGGAAATGAGGAACAGAGAAAGGGAAGCATCGGCTATCGAGGCGTGTGCCAAGTCAGGACGGAAGGAATTCCTGGAAAGATTCGAATTCGCAGAATGGAATTCGGGAACCTTGTCGCTGGAACTAACCTGCTCGATTTCAGTCATGCTCAGTACATACTGCGTTCTTGGAAAAAGTATGGTACGCCTTTATATATCATGTACACTTTCCTATCTATCTCTACCCATTGGCATTCATTTTAGTGGCGCCCCTCGTCTGACTAGGCTGTCTTCAAGGGTGAACTTTCTTTTCATGGGCATGTTTACAACGAAAGTCAGCTATAAATTTCTAAAACTACCCACGCCACCTTCACAAATGCTGGAGAACATATATAACGTTTTACGCTGCGAAAGCCCAAAAACTGCACAGTTATTGGCAAAGGAAAAAGAACAAATTAATGTCCTTTTGTAAAATAGAATTACGTCGTTCATTGAAACAGGCGACGAGGTATAACGCCACAGATTCTGCAGTTCCAGTACTGATAATCACGGAAGACTCCGTGATTTTAGCCCTCAAGCGAACTATACCGATCGAGCGACCGCCGCTTGTCGGCGAAGTTTAGTGCCAACTTTTGCTGATAGAGGATGTCGCGTGGTCAGCGCAACGAATCCCCATGGCCGTTAATTTCGGTTTTCTAGACCGGGATGATGGAAGTCTTGAAAGAAATATAATGTGAGGAAGTGGGTTGAATTCAGCTCGCTCGGGGATCTGTGACAGAGTCTTTGA
Source organism: Cryptotermes secundus (assembly GCF_002891405.2). Classification (NCBI taxonomy): domain Eukaryota; kingdom Metazoa; phylum Arthropoda; class Insecta; order Blattodea; family Kalotermitidae; genus Cryptotermes; species Cryptotermes secundus. Next base: position 398,997 of record NW_019738877.1, read on the forward strand.
ATACGGTAATAAGACATTGAATCCCTCAAATTGAATGGGAAATTCTTGGCCAGATCAAGGAATATCAGTTTTTAAAAATGATTGTGCTCCAGATATTTAGCTAGGAATGTACGAGTACATCACACAACCACGAAAAACATGATGACAGCAGAGTAGTCTTAATCTGCTTCTCAGGGCTCTAGACAAGAGGACAATTCACATCTTTAAGGAATGCATCCTGTGTGTGTCNATATGTTAATATTTTAAGATTTTAATAATTTTAAATGCTTATTTTATACATTTTAAACAAGTTCAGGTTCAATACAGAGCCACTTAACTTGTGCACATTATGGTGAATAGTAAAAGTGAGAGAAGCCGCTGTGTTATCACTTTATTCGCAATACACGACTAAAAACAATACATGGATCCATGTTGAAAGCATAATTTAATAGTGTAAGACTTGTTTATGTATCGCCTGTTGATGGCTCCATGGGTCGAAACTTGTAGCGACGCTGTGCAAGCAAATAAGGTGAGATATGCAGAGTGGAATGTGAATGAGTTATTTGAAGTTTGTTTTGTTGTGTTTTTACAGGTGAAACGAAAACACACACACTCTCTCTCTCTCTCTCTCACACACACACACACACACACACACAGAGTTGGTAGAACAACACAATTTTCATTTAATTTCTCTGTGACATTTAAGATTGACTTCATGTAACATGAAGTGCTTTATGAATTATTGACCCTTGAATGCCCTAGAAACGAGGTCGTTCTGATTGGAAATAGAAAAGGATCTGGCCGCAACTGGTACTGGTTAGCTGGTGCTGATGCATGGTCGCGTTAAATAGAATGTGTCACAAGGAAGTACTGGGGAACTAAATTCGGAGATAAGTGGGGGAACATGAGTCCGCCTTACCTGATGGTCCAATTGTGGACAACAGTCCAATCATATCCGCGACTGCAATCAGTGTCGGTACCACAGCACTGTTTCCCTTCTCCGCTGATTTGGCCGTAAAAACATTTTCTATAATCGGCAGTACCGGTTTTTCCAGACTTCAAGTGTAGAGACATACGTAGCTATCACGGAACTGAACTTTTGTGACGTGGTAGACCTTCGAGTAACGTGGCAACATTGGCAGAGACATATTGACAGTAAACTCTAACATAGGAACAACACGATAGCACGAAATAAATATTTAGCTTTCAGTTTTATATAAAAGTTAAAGATTGTTAAAGCTGTCCCTGTTACAGTCCGTGGAAGCCCATAAGGTTGTAAGACGTCGAGGGTCTTATATTTTCTAGGCAATCGGCCCACAGATGGCGGTGAGGTTGTCAGCCCTACGCGACGGCCGCCCTTAACTCCCAGGAAGATTCCTGGCACTCATTTCTGTTAGAGGCTGAGTCGGACCCAGGACCATAGTGACGCTGAAAGGATTAGGTCAATCTAAATATGCAGTGACATCGGGAATCGAACCCGCTTCCTTCCGACTTATAGCATAGAGCCTCAACCAACTACTCAACTCCGTGCACCCCCCCCACCTTTCCAGTTTTATGGCAATGACAAATGAAACATGTTAAATGTGGAATGTAAATGGATTATAAACATACCAACAAATGTAGTGTGAAGTACATTTTGTGCTTAGAGGACTACAACTATTGTGTCTTTGCGAAATTTTGAGATCATGCATGCCAAGGGCAATCTTTTGGGAAAATATAGACCTCCTACTGGAAATTACTCCCAGACGCATATAACAGCTGTTATTATTCAGCTTAATTTCTGCTACTCCCAGTATACAAATTAAAGCACATCATAAATTCTTCCTAAAACTTCTTACTCTATTTCTTTCTGGTTCATTTAACGATGCTGTCAGCGTCGAATGAAGGAATTATTAATGATTAATTAATTTAAACCGACGTGGAATACTGCGGTGCCCAATTTTCTCAGAGATTTGCCAGGATGGACTGAGGAAAATCACGAAATACATCAGTCCGTGTAGCAGGTATCCTAACAAAGATCTGGACTCGAGATCTCGCCAATACGAAGCAGCAGTGCTGCCCGCGACACGCGATTCGAATCAGTGCAACACACAGGTTTACGTAGCTAGTGAGACGTATATGAATATACTACAGGCAAGCTGTTATAAGCTTTACCCGCTTGCATATGTCTGTGTATTAATTTCTCCAGCCAGCTGTTGTAATTGGGTCAGCAGTTTTTGAAGTTAGTTTCATTTTAACCTCTGACCTGTGTCTGGTTACAGAGTCCATGCAGGTCCGTCTTGCGGATCTGTATAAACATTTGCGTTTGACATCTAAAATTAATGACGATATACAGGGAATCCCATTGCATGGCTTCACTGGCATATTGGGAATTATCGCCGGATGAGAATGGAAGGGTATGACATTTTACAGAGACTACGGTCGTTTTAACTGCAACACCAGGGCCACGTCAGGCCTAGAATTTCTAATTCTTTCCCCCGTTTTGTACACAGAACTTCAATAAAGGCGTCTAACGTACAATCTTCAAGTAAAGTGTCGGCAGGTTCTGAATTGTTGAATTTATTTTGGGATGTGACTACATAGAGTCTGGTACACCCTATATGGCAGACATGTCCAACGCGTCGATCGCAGGACGATTTTTGGTTGATCTCATAGGCCTATAAGGAAATTATACGTGAAAAGCATGTAAATATAATATGATTATGTTCAGATTTTGAAGGGAAAATACGTATTAAAATAGTCTTTACTTTCAATGTATATGTTGCTTTTACAATAAACATCATGTGTCATGTTATTTTTAGCAATTTTGTTTCTTAAAGGGAGGTACGAGGATAGGAAGGGGTGGCAGTTTTGACACTAAAAAGTCGATCAAAACCTGTTTGAAGCTGGACATGCCTGCTATATGATATGCATCCTGTTTTGTGTTATTTACGAACAGCTTTAATTTGGGACAGTCGCACAACGAGTAAAAATCAATAAAATAGACATTACTGTCTCAACATTAGTCTTTATTCGCCGTTGGTGGTATCCTTACATGTTTCGATCTTTTTCCTTGGGTCATCTTCAGGAGTACATGAATACTCTTTAGCTTCTCAATTGCGTCAAGTTTAATGTCTAGTTTTAACTGTATTTGAAACACATTTTAAAATTATGATATAATTTTCAGTATAGAATAATCATACAGACACCATATGGATTCATATTGATTAATGACGCAGTTCAGAAGCTGATTAGTATTGTGTACGCCTGAAGATGACACAAGAAAAGGGTCGAAACCTGTAGCGATACCACATACAGTGAATAAAAACAAATGGTGAGACAGTAATGTCTATTTTGTTTCTTTTTGATTGTTTGTTGTGCGATTGTTCCAAATTATATCTTTTCGTAGTTTGGTACATGTTCACCGATGTTTCGGAGTAACGCCCTGCCTACATCTTCGAGGCAGAAAAGTAAGCCGAGAGTGGAAATAATAGTATGGATGCAGGGAGAGGAAGGGCCTGCTGGTTACTACCCTTAATATCGTCTCAATCCTTACTTCAAAAGAATAAGTCAAAGAGACCGGTAAATGTCATTGTACGACATTTCTTTCGAGCTACGAATGCAGGTGAAAAATTTAGTATGATTCAGAACAAAATAAGACAGAAATTATTTTTAATTATACAGTAACAAGCAGTGTGTGGGGGTTCTATAGTGAGGAACAGTTATTTTGGCCGGTCAAGGTCATTCCTCCAACTCTCAGTACTGATCTGTAGGGCTCCTTTCTCACTTGGCAGCTGATGATATGAAACCTATCGCATGCACTAGTCCTCTGAAACCAGTTGCGCTGAACGCTTGCACATACAAGCGTCCGAGTGGCTAATTAGATTTCTTTCTCAGTATCAGGAAATATAATTCATTCATCAATTAACACTACAGCCCTTTATTGGGCCCTGACCTCTTCTTCGGTTTCGTAGTCTCTTTTACACAGAAGGTATGACTCCACGGACGAGTGATCAGGAAATATCAGACAGCTTACGTACATATGGAAATATATTTCTCCGTCTTCAGCACAAATTTCATGTTGTAAAATGCATCGTCTTTCGCCATTACCACAAATTCGCAGTGAGAAAACACTTCACTGCACAGAAACCTTACTACTGCTGCAGGACTACGCAGCTGAAGTCGTAATAAACAGATCGCGCGCAATTGTGGCTACGAAGGCTACGAAGTCGCGTGTATGGGAGAGGTCTCATGGGAAGTCATGAGGCAAAATGAATTGCACGTCGCATGCAACCATTTTCATGCAAACAGTTTCACTATTCGGAAGGCAGCCAAATGTTACCCTTCGCTTTCTACTGTACCTGCTTATTGGTAGAGTCACAGGGAGGGGAAAAGAGTGAAGGGGCGGTTGAAGGAGTGATGACCTATTCCGGCCAAAAGAAATGCCATCAGCTATAGCATGCTAAAGAGACAATGTCTAAGTAGACCCTAAAGAGTTCTGACGATGGAGTATAACACTCAGAACTCACTGGACTTTGTCCATCGTCCGATATTATAGAAACTAGAAAACACAGCATTTCGGAAACTGGATCTGTTTACGTCTTCACGTGAAAGGGGAGACACCTACTCGGTTGGGTCCCTTAGAAACAACTAACCTAAATCACTGGACCAGTTAGTTTTTCTAAGGGACCCAACTGAGTAGGTGTCTTCCCCACCCCTCACCTGAGAACGGAAACACATCCGGTTTCCGAAACGTTGTGTTCTCTAATTTCTAGAATACCGGAAGTTTGACGAAGTCCAAAAACCCAGTAATTCCGAATACAATGTCTGCTTTATTACAGAAATTTCCCTTGCAAGAACTACGAGACTCTGTAAACCAGTGATTTCCAGATGTAACAGGGAGGGGCTACATATGCACTGGTACGTATAAGTGGAAAAGTGAAACAAATGACAGGAACTCTCATTGAACAAAAGCATGTTCGTACTTCTGTGCACGAAGAAATCTTAGTGCAGCATCCATCGAAGGAAATTAAGAACAAAATCGTCTGCTAATAACTAGCCTATTATTTTCTGTGATCGTGAATACGCTTCAACGAATCTACGTTACAGATTCGCAGTAAGAGTCTGTCTTCAGGAAACTGTCACGCATTCCGTATAATGATTTCTGGAACTTCGTACGTCGTTATCAGTCGCTTCCTTCAACGACATAATTCTCAACTTGCTCCCATCATCAAGAGAAACAAGAAGGATACGTGAAAAAAAAAATGTTTTTAAAACATTGCAAAATTTTTAAGCAATTTTTGCAAGAAATATGAAATTTGATGTAATTTCAAGACATCTAACAACTAAATAATTAATTAACTCGGCGGAACAGGGCCCTTTCTGAAAACTAGTAGTCGCTTAGCTATTCAAGGGACTTACCTTCTTCTATGGCAACCGGAAGTTCAGTACTGTGTTCACAAGACCCCTCCATCATAACTGTCCTGAGCCAGATGAATCCAATACAGACCTTCATATCGCAATTCTTTAAAGGACCCCGTAATATCAAGTCTCCCAAATTACGAAAGCACGAATACAAAATATATGAGAAAAGACAGGAATCTGGCCTTCTGTTTCCGTTGTTATGGTTAAATTAGCATAAAATTCTAATTAGTCTATGTTCCTTATTTTGAAACAAGAAGTTGTGGGAAGAACTAATCCCATAATTTCCTTCGATACTACACTGACAGCATAGAAAATGACGCGTCCAACAATTCATTGCAGCGAGAACGTGTTTATCGAGTAGTTGCCAAGCAACGATAATGGGGATATACATAGACACACAGGCATTAGGGGAGACACACAGACAGTAAGGGGGCCTCATAACATCAGCTTCTTTTGTATTTAATTTTATATTTTAGCGTCCTGTTACACTGATTCGTGTCCATGGTTTACGCTGACCGTCTTACAGTGTATACACTTTTTCACCTTACTCTTCACTTCCACACTACATGTTTCAGCACTAATGTGCCCTCTTCAGGTGTCTTTATGCACGTTAAACTATTGTACTGCATGCCATAATGTCTTCATTCTAAAATGATTAAAATCTGTGTTCGTCATATAGGACGATGAATTCTAAATAATAATAAAACTTTTTAGGATTCTTCCTACGTCGTACTCAAACACGCGAATTACGTCAATCCTCTTTCATGTGAGCATTCCTCCTACATATATTTGTGTATCGTGTTCTGTGTTGTGTTTTGCTCCTGTTACTGCATGCGTTGTACTGCTGGATCTTTTTTTTTTCTCGAAATAAAGGCATTAGGCTAGAAATAAAAGGTGTATATCATCGTGCTGTCTGTGTGTCTGTGTCTCTCCTATCTTTGCTAGGCAACGGCTTAGTGAACACGTTCACGTTTCTTGTCAAATACCTAATATGCAGTGAAAGGAAAGTAGGCGGTTGAATGTATAAGGGGTGGGCCTTCTTGGCCCTTGCACCGCGACCACAGTGATCTATTGTGCCTATAGTTTTTCCCAGAACTTCTTTTTTTCAATAATTCGTTCTTGGTATGGTGAGGGGGAGGGATGAAACTAGTTAACTTGCTCTACAGACGATCTTTATACTTTTGTACTGAACAGTGAGATCTGAAGATGTTTGGTTCTATCTTGAATCTTGCAGCAACCGATAGCAGTCGCAGCAGGCAGTCACAGGTCACAACCTGCCTATATCCTGTGTGAACCGGACGAAAAACAATTCAAACTTTGTTAAGAATTACATAGCGGGGATTTCGTTAAGCTCGCTTCTGCTGTTGACGTAAGAACGGATATTGACTAGATCTCTTAAATTGAGACGTCTGTTGAAAACCCGTTTCAGTCTTCACCAGATGCGTGTCATTTCGTGACGAGTTCGCTGGTATTGACGGAAAGGAAGTGTGTTGAAGTGTTCAGTGCTCAAGAAATATATATATATTTTTTAATTCTTCACACTACTAAGAGTGTTTGTTTGTCTTTTGTATGTGTCTAAATGGACTGTAACTAATATTCGAAGTTGAAGAAAGTCGTTTTCTGGGTTTTGGCGCCGTATATTCTTCGTTTCGGAGGAATGTATCTCCTCCATCTTCAGAGCAGGTAGCAGAGAGCAGTAGCTACTGCTCTCTGCATTCACAAGCCATTCACCTGCTCTGAAGATGGAGGCGATACGTTCCTCCGAAACGTTGGCTAAAACGAAGAATACACGGCGCCAAAACCCAGAAGACGACTTTCTTCATAGTCATCGCCGTGAAAACCTCAAAACTTACAAATATTTGAAGTTATTTAAAATTTTTAAACTTATTTATTTATACATACTGTCAAAATGAGGCGGTCAACAATAACAATAATACTCAATAAGACAAAAGAGATACTATCATATCAACATTTATTTGTGCAGTTCTTATTGCGACACGTCTTTCTTTTTAGGTCATCTTCAGGCAATATGCAAACAATTGCGTAAGTCTATGAACTGTGTCAAAGCGTTAAATATGGATTCATATTTTAGTAGAAATTACGTTAAAATTTCGATTTATACAATTAAAATTACTTTGACACAGTTCACGGACTAACGCAATTGGTTGTGTATTGCCTGAGGATGACCTAAAAAGAAAGGTCGAAACATGTCGCGATAAGAACTGCACAAGTAAATGTTGATACGACAGTATCTATTTTGTCTTATTGAGTATTACTGTTATTTCTGTATTGATTACCCCATTTTGAAAGTATGCTAAGACACAACTGAATGCATACTTTGAAAGATACTTATAGGTACTTATGTATGGCGCATTTAACAAAGCTGACAGTATGCTAGACTACATAGCATCAAATGATAAGGCTGATTACTAAATAATGATTGGAAATTATGTAGCAGGAAGCAGTAGTGGTTTAATTTCTGATACTATTCCGCCATTTGCCTGGAAGAAAGAGGAAAACAGAAATTTTCAGTTAGGATAGCTGGTCTTTTGAAAGAGATCGAAGCTAGTTACCTCCCAAACTGGAGCCAGAACTGTCAATGCTCTAACCAAGTATCCAGTAAAACCTGCGAATATCGGGGATTCAAACGTAACACATTTCAGCACATGAAATTACCTGTTAAAACCGAACCGAGAAATGTAATTTGTATTTATTTCTCATAGTGCTACTTTGGATTAAGCTCTCTGTAGGCCGCGCCATAGCTCAAGCGGTTAGTCGCTGGCTTCCTACTGCGGCGGCTCGGGTTCGATCCCAGGTCTGCTCAAGTGGGATTTGTGGTGGACAAAGTGGCGCTGGGGCAGGTATTCTCCAAGTAATTCTGTTTCCCCAGCCAATCTTCATTCCACCAAATTCTCCATCATCATAAACACCCGGGGCAGGCTACAATAGGCTAATCAGTGACCGCCGTGCCGAGTGGACCCAGCTGGACTCCACCCCCCACTAAGAGAATTAAAGAAAAAAGCTCTCTGTAGCATACAGTATAGAAGGTTCAAAAATGTACAGTAAATCTTCATCTGTGTTTCTTGTTTCTACTCTCCCGTTCTCTGTATTTTTCATAGTATGAGACGTAATTTCTTTTAATGTGAACAGGCTTATTCTTAGCGTAAATGCCTATCGCTATAGCTTAAAATGTTATTTTGCAACTAAATTTTGTAAAACCTTAGTAGGGTTTGATGTTCTCAGGGCTGTGGTTACCAAGAGCCCTACGGTCTGCAATATAACGCCTTGAAGTCAACGGATTACACATCGCTATATTCCAAAGAATGGAACTCGTCTTTGTAGAGCGTTATTGATTCTCAGATTTTTAATGACTCTATTTTAACTGCAAGGAGCGTGTCTATGTGCGAAGTTTTCCGGAAAGACGATAATGAACAATTAGTGGGTAGGCGAGCGTGTCTCTTTCAAGGAACTATTTCTACTTTAGCCTCTCGGTCTAAGGCATGAAATGTCTTTGCTCGCTCCAGCAATGGGATCGTGGATTTGAATCCCACTCAAGGCATGGATGTTTGCGTTTATTCTGTTTGTGTGTAGGTGAAGGGCTGATCATTCGTCCAGAAAGTCCTACCGACTGTCTTAAATTTAAGAAACTGGAGTGAAACGAAGCTTCTGACAGATGCCCTATGCTCCAAGTGGTAATAGCAGGAATTAAGATAGGCATATTCCGACTTTACTTTGAGAGAAACCAATAAAATTTTAGCCAGGATAGTTTGCAGCTAGCCCGGAATTAAAATCTGGTAGAATAAAACAATAATTGTCTTTTAATCATATTCAGAAGTAGCATCTAGAGATCCTATATAATAATAACAATAATAATAATAATAATAAAATTATCACCAAAAGAAATAACAGCAATAACCAGTGCCCAAAGAGAATTGCAGACGACGAAAAAGAAATTAATAATGAGGAATTTCGTAATTAGTAATCATCTTCACATATTATTACGGTGATCAAACCAAGAAGTATTAAATTGTAGACTAAGTAGCAGGTATAGGGATGAGAAAACCATTCAAAATTGTAACAGATCGCGTGGCAAATTTAGGCATAGATTGAAGTGAATCGTAATGAAATTAATCGGGGGTTTGGATTGGTGATTGTATTTTTTGAACACTTATACACACAACTCGTAAATACAAGTAACTATAACAGCCTCACTGGTTTACATATTCTAAAGTTCACTATAACTGCAGCACACACAAAGTCTTATATGTCTTCACTAGTCGTTTCCTGCTAACGGATCCTAACAATGTCCTTTGTCAACTTTCTTATAGGCTGGCGAATTTCTCGCAACTTTCATTGCTCCAACTGACTAACTCCCAGGCTGGCAGGCATTTCACACAAATTTCTACTCTTCCCTTCACTGACTGATTAGCTGCAGCTCAAGTTAAAATCAAAGTCACAGTCACATTGCGACCGACGGTCGGTCGGTCGGTCAGTCAGTAAGTCTTGGTGTCGAACCCCATCTGGAGCTAATGACCAGATGTTAATTATTACCGTTTGACAGTTAAGATCTTAATTTTATGGGGCGCCCTCTCTGACGAGAGGACGAGTCTGTCTTTTGCATATGCCGCTGGCCCTTACCAGCGCGGTCTTTCTCGGGTCCGAGTCCCCTGGGACTCGCGACCATCTTTTACCGTCTCAGAATTGAGACTTCCCTTTTCGTGGCCTCCTACGACTCGCACGTTCACGGTGGAGGTTTTCGATCCCGCCTTCAGACGGGGGTAACTGCAGCTCCCAAATTGCCCCGCTTATAACATCTTAGCAACCGCGCCACAGCTCAAGCCGTTAGTCATAGGCTTCCCACAGTGGCGGCTCGGGTTCGATCCCGGGTCTGGTCAAGTGGGATTTGTAGTGGACAAAGTGGCGCTGGGGCAGGTTTTCTCCGAGTACTTCGGTTTCCCCTGCCAGTCTTCATTCCACCAATTGCTCCACAATCACCCTCACCTAACATCTGGGGCTGGTACAATAGGCCAGAAATGGCCGCAGTGCAAGGGACTTAGTCCCACCCCACTAGCAATAATAAAAGAAAAACATCTTAGCAAGGACCGCATAGAATATATTGCTCCTCATTCTTGTAGTTCAATGGTTTCCGTGGGAACACGTTTGTGTACGAAACCGTTACTCAGCAACGGCTCTTGTATATTTGCATATCTCACGGCCCTTGCCAAGCAACGGGTCTACAGTATAAAATTGATGCTAAACAGATTTAATGTGAATGTGCAGAATGGACTCAGCTGGCTCAGATTAGGCTCCAGTAGCGGCGGCTTTTGGATATGATGAGACCTATTCTGCGACCATAAAAGGCCATGAAAGGTTTTAATCCATGGAGTTAGTTTTTTCCTACTTTAATAATGTACACGGTACGGCCTTTGTGATGTATTTACAGCATGTGTCCATCAAGACAATTAAATTGTATTCTTAAATAGCAATAAATTGAATGAAAATGGCCAATACAAACACGCTCACACAGTCACTATGACTGGAGTAGCTACTTACCCTGTTTCTGACCTGCTACTCAGCGAAATAAAAGCCAAAAAGCAAGGCACTTAAGTACAAAGATTATAACATTTATGTATTTATTCTCCATCTCCGAATGAAAATTATCCTTTTCAAAGGATATTAGCCACATTAATTGAGTTAAATTGTGGTTATTAAATGTCAACTTATTTAATTAAAATGTGAACTTATTTAAATTATCTAGTTCTCATTCAGAGCAAGCCGTTAATTTGATAAGTTTTTGTTCATGTTTGAACACCCAAGAGTGACTAAACTGTGAGTTAGTGATAGTTGTTATCTGGAAGTTTCGTCTGCGGTGTGATGGAGCTCAAGGTTCGGGTCGCAGTGAAAACAGCCGTCTCCTCTACAGAGCCTTCTGAGTGTTCGTAAGAGGGAATGGACTGAATTATAGATTTTTTAAAATGGAGATGAACTCTGCGAAATGGAGCCACATTTGTCGGGACAACAATGTGCTAGGTAAATTAAAAACGTTTGTCTTGTTTTTATTACTATGCTACAAGTCGGAAGGTCGCGGGTTCAAGTCCCGATGAGGTCATCGGATTTTTTTTTCAGTTGACCTAATCCTTCCAGCCGCACTATGGTCCGGGGTCGACTCAGCCTCTAACAGAATTGAGTACCAAGAATTAATTAAATAATTTTCCTGGGGAGTAAATCGCGGCCGGCTGGCGCCTAAGTCTGACAATCTTACCGCCATCTTTGAGCCGATTGTCTAGATAATGTGGAACCCTCAACGTCTCACATCCCTATGGGCCTTCACGGCCTCTTACAGGGATACCTTTACTTTTACTTACTTACTTACTTTCGTAACGGCAAGTTGAATACACTCGCAAATATATTTTACCTATTGCGTCGTTCCTAAGCTCAATTTTATTAAAATGAACTTTGCAAAGTTTTGACCATTGATAACCTCTCTTTATGGAAACTGCAATAAAATATATTTCGATTTATTCTCAGCTGTGTTAACGACTCCTTTACAACTGAGCAGATTATTATGTCCATATAATAAGGGAAAATAATTGCGTGTGACTAACAGTTAAGGATTTGAAAAGAGACGTTGCAACTTTTATGCACCAGGCATTCAGGCCTGGAAAGACTGACGACAAACGGCAAGGATCTCACTCAGGCTGGGCCGTAGGGCGGCCGATATTCGATCCAGCTACGTCTGGATTTATGATCACACCAAAACGAGCGGTAATTTATTTACTTCAACGGAAAATGTATTCTTTTTTCTCTATGGCTCTATGGCTCTTTAATCCTTGGCTGATTTTTTCAGTTTCTTGATCATATACATAGTCGGTAGAACTCCTTGGCCCATCGAAAGGCCGCTACCTACACACAGGACAAAATAAGCACGGAATAAACGCACACACATCCATTCCTCAAATGGGATTCGAATTTACGATCTCAGCGCTCAAGCGGGCGAAGACGGTTCATGCCTTAGATCGCACGGCCACTGTGATTAGCGGAAAATGTTTATAGTCGAATTATTTCCGCTTTCATATAGAGTAAAGTTATAAAATTTCTAATTGACACACGATATTCAGAAATACACTTATATACATACATAGGTTTATATGTGGGTTGTCTGATTTCAATTTAAATTTTACATTCTGCACTTTAATAAAGAAGTAGACGTTCCGTTTTATGACATAGTGAATATAGGTCTCCGTTTCGTTGTGAGATGATAATGGGCCTAAAGGCAAGCACTTTCACCAAGTTAGTACTTTTAAATATGAATTGAATAATGTGAAACTTCAAATTCCTGGATGCAATTCTTCATTGGCTATTGTCATGCTGACAGTCGGTTAGTCGCTTTCGTCCCACAGGGAAATTGTTCCTGTATAGGTCTATATACTACCATAAAGTAACTTTCCTAACCACTGGCAGGAACGAAACCAAATCAACATAGCCAGCATTTGTTGGTAGACAGGGACTTTATTTTACCACTTCTATCAAAACCTATTCAGCAATGTTGCAGTGTGTAAACTGTGTAGTTTGTCTCAAATTTAATATCTTTCCTACCCAATGTCGCAGTCAAGTGATTACTGCTCTCGTTTTGTATTCGGGAGGGACCGGCTTCGAATTTCGATTCGAAAAACTCACCTGGCTGAATTTTCTTTATTTATAAAAATAAACAATTGCACTCAAGCAGCTCTTAGATAAAATCTAGATAAAGGACAGAAGTCCCCTGGAAGATTCCCACAACATTTTGAATAGGTGGAGGAACTACTTCTCTCAGTTATTGAATGTACATAGGGTCAGTGATGTTAGGCAGACAGAAATCCATACAGCTGAGCCGTTAATACCTGATCCTAGCCCTTTTTGAGCTTGAATTACTATTGCGATATTGAAAAGGTATAAATCGCCAGGTAGTGATCAAATTCCGGCAAAACTTGTTCAAGCAAAAGGTGAAATATTACGTTCTAAGATCCACAAGCTAATTATTTCTATTTGGCGTAAGGAAAATTTTTCTGATCAGTGGAAGTAATCTATTATTGTACCTCTTCACAAGAAGGGTGATATAACTGACTGTAGTATTTATCAGGGGGATATCACTGCTGTCAACTTCATACAAAATTTTATTCAATATTCTTCTCTCAAGTTTAACTCCATACACAGATGAAATTATTGGGGATCATCAGTGTGGGTTTCGACGTAACAGATCAGATCTTTTGCATTCGTCAGATAGTGGGGGGAAAATGAGAGTACAATGAAACAGTACATCAGCCATTTGTAGACTTCAAGAAAGCCTACGATTCAGTTAGGAGGGAAGTATTGTACAGTATTCTGATAGAGTTTGGGATACCCATAAAACTAGTTAGGCTGATTAAAATGTGTTTAAACGAAACGTATGCTGAAGTCTATAGGTAAATATTTGTCTGTTAAATTTCCTATCCAGAATGGCCTAAATCAATGAGATGCTTCATTGTCACTTCTTTTTAACTTTGCTTTAGAATATGCCATTAGGAAGGTCCAGGGAAACCAGATGGGACTGAAATTAAACGGGATACATCAGCTGTTGGTCTATGCCGATGATGTGAATCTACTGGGTGATAATATGGACACCATAAAGAAACACAAGTTTTAACTGACGCAAGTAAAGAGGTTGGTCTAGAAGTAAACGCAGAGAAAACTAATTATATGTTGCTGTCTCGTCACCAAAATGCAGGGCAAAACATGACATAAAGAAAGGAAACAGATTATTGAAAATGTGACACAGTTCTGATATTTGGGAACGACGATAACAAATCAAAACCTGATTCAGGAATAAATTGAGAGGAAATTGAACTCGGATAATGCTTGCTACCATTCCGTCCAGAAGCTTTTGTCTTCTCGTCTGCTATCCAAAAACATAAGAATTAGAATATAGAGAACTATATTTTTGCCTGTGTTTCTGTCTGTGTGTGAAACTTGGTCCCTGACATTAAGGGAGGAAGATAGCCTGAGGGTGTTTGAGAACAGGGTGTTGAGGAGAATATTTGGACCGAAGAGATTTGAAGTGACAGCAGGTTGGAGAAAACTGCATAATGAGGAGCTTCATAACTTGTACTCTTCTCCAAGTATAATTAGAATGATCAAGTCAAGGAGGATGAGGTGGGCAGGGCAGGTAGCACGAATGGGGGTGACGAGGAATGCATATAGGATATTGGTGGGAAAGCCAGAAAGAAAGAGACCACCGGGAAGACCAAGGCGTAGGTGGGTGAACAATATTAAGATGGATTTTAGAGAGATAGGATGGGATGGTATGGACTGGATTGATCTGGCTGAGTATAGGACCAGTGGAGGGCTCTTGTGAACACAGTAATGAACCTTCGGGATCCATAAAATGCTGTGAAATTCTTGAGTAGCTGCAGAATTGGCGGCTCCTCAAGAAGGGCTCAGCTCCATAAGTAAGTAAATCCTCCGAAAGACAGAGCGTACGACTGTGTGGGAAAATTGGTGTGCGTCACTTCCGCACAAGTTCCATTAAGCTGGTGTTTGTAATTGCAGGAAGACGTTTCAGAAACTAGGTGAGCTATCCACACTCCGTACAGCTGAAGCTGAGACTTGCAAAGTTCCCAGAGGGGGGAGGGGTTACATTAGAATTGATGGGAGATGTACTATGTCTAGTAGTGGTTTTAAGAGAGGAATTTCCATAGGTGGTAATCAATATAATTTTATTTACCAAAGACTATTTCTATATTCATTTCTGTCTGCGTGCCTCCAATGGATAAAAGGTAAAAAAAGGTAAAGCCATCCCTGTAACAGGCCGTGAAGGCCCATAGGGCTATGAGACGCCGAGGTTCCCACATTTTCTGTAGACAGTCGCCTCACAGATGGCGGTAAAGTTGTCAGCTTTACGCGCCGGCAGCCCTTTACCCTCCAGGAAGATTTCTGGTACTCAATTCTTTTAGAGGCTGAGTCAAACCCAGGGCCATAGTGCTGCTGGAAATATTAGGTAAATTGAAAAAATCATCCTCAGCGGACTCGAACCCACAATCTACGCTACCGCGTGCCCAGACGGTTACAAGCTTTCCTGAAAATGATTGAGTTAGCACCATGTAAGCGAAGTGTCAGAAATTCTTTACATCTCAAGCTTCCGCTGGTTTACGGGTCCTAATTTTGGTGTTAGGTTTTCCTAGACATCTCCGAGTGGATTGGTACAGCAATGAAACTCTGTACTTACGTTCGTGAGGAACTGGGTTCAAATTTCTCCCGAATTACCGACTATTATATCCGAGATATTTCGTGGTTTTCCATGGTGCCTCAGCAATGATTCCTGGATAATACTTTGGAGTGTGAAATCAGATATGCTTTCCAAATAATATTCAGAATTCAAGGTTGCTTTCTCATCTCTTCCTTCTCCTCCTGTTGCTCTCACTTGGAGCATAGGGCACCCGTGAAACGCTTGGTTTCGCTTCACTCTCTTAATCTTAGAGAGTCGGTACTCCTTGGTTGGGGGATAAGCCAGTCGATAGGCCGCTACCTACACACAGAACTACACAAACACAGAATTAACACAGACATCCATCCCTCTAGTGGGACTCGAACCCACTGTCCCAGTGTCTGAGCGGGAGACGACATTTCATGCCTTAGACCGTGTGGCCACTGTAATCGGTTCATTAGAGACCATAAGCACATGATTTTGCATCCGGACCAGTAAGATTCAATCAGCCGTAATTATGCCGCATTACTTGGTTGGAAGACCAGGAGAAGGTAGTTCGAATGGGGGAGCCTAGTAACGAAGTCTCTTGAAAATTGCCGTCACGGGGACCTATGAAGAAAATGGATAATAAAAACAAAATGTACATTAGGGAAGATGTGAAATGAATTACAATAGCATCCAGCGGTGTGATTTGGCATTCGCGACCTTACGTCATACGGTCCTGTTACCATAATATGTGACACTTGTTTTGATTAGTAGCAATTACGTAAGTAAAATGCGTACTGCAATGAAAGAACACTCAAAATTTCTTGATGAAAGGGATGCAAAATTTCTATCCTTAAAAATGGACCCAAGCAGGTTGCTCATTACGACTGAGCTGGTCAAATATACGTCTGCTTCCATGTTTTGGGGGTCTGTACTGAAAAGTGCATTGCAAAATATTGTCACGCACCTGGTAACGCGACAAGGAATTAATGGGTTCCGGATTAGGCGAAGCTATTTATTGGATAAGTCGTTTAAAATTACAATTACAATAACTTAAGAATAACGTTTTCCAGACGATGTAACCTGACTAGTCCGTCGTCTTCTGGTTCTTACCTTAGCTGGTTTCTTCTGCTCTCAGCTCCGCTCACCTCTTCTCAATTCTTCTCTGTTCTCTGTGTCTCGGTTCTGACCTCTCTTTGTCCGTTATAACCGACATTCGGAAGGCTTAGAAGACACCTTGTTCAAAGATCCCGTTTCACGTGTTCTATGCAACTGTATCTAAATGTATGCTTTGTCGCATGAACTTGTTTCATTGTCACCCCGACAAGGATAAACAACCGTGGATACCGAGCCATTGCCTAACAATGGACGCCTGTTGTGATTAAGATATTCTGGATTTTAAGCTGTGCGCCACGTTATAGTTAAAAAATTCAGGTGGAACTTATCTCTTGGAAAGAGTCAGCTAAAAATATCTTTATTAGTTTTTCATTTGGCAGTGTCCATATAGATAGAAACTGGTTACACGTCACACCACTGTTGGTGCGTGGACCTTTGTGGATACAGAGTCATGCCCTCTGGGAGCATAGAATCCAAAAAGCCGTGGAAATTCGTTGTTTGTGAAGTTTTAGGTACCTGCAAGTCAGGTTAAAAACTTTCGGACGTGAATTTTGAGGTTACGTGAAGAAACTCTATGCACAGAAAATTCTACTTTTGCCCAAATAGCGACTGATACAAAGCCTATGACACAGGAACAAACCACAACATATAGGCCAGACAGTGACCAAGTACTTTAATACTTCTCTGTTGACAGTCCCTTCAGAATGCTGACTGAATTGCCGTCTTTCAATATAAAATCTTCAACAAGTCCCGAATAAATTAATAAGACATGAAAATTATTGTGTATATTAATTTTGTATGGTTCTGCCTCAAAGTGTAGATCTGAAACAATAACAAAAATTCTTCATATCATCTTCTCGTATTTACAGGTCAACGGGAATTACATTTCTTTAGCCTGAACTGTCGCAGTTAACAAATTTTACCCTCTAATACAATCTGCATGAGTGTTCTGCAGCCACGTGACTTACCTAACAGTTTGTATGCATCGCCCACGCTCTCCACCCTGGATTTTAAATTGGCATGCCCGTAGCGTGACACAAAGTCGTGTACCCACCGTGGTCTGATTGATAAGGGAGATCCTATCGAGAGCCATATCCCTCGCACGGCCATGCCCCGTGAGACTGCCTACCGGGCCTACACTAATCCAAGAGTAGGCTAGCCTTGAATTTTGACAATCCTGATAACGGGTGCTCATCAAAAGATGAAATAAGGTTTATATATTTCCTCAATAACTAACATGTCATGTCTCATCTTCGTTACTTTTCAGGTCATAAACACATTTAGTTTCTTAGGATTTAAGGGCTGTATAGCACCATTAAAGTGAGTAAAATCTCAATGTTAAGACGAAGAAGCAATTCTCTGTTGTCCTGTCCATCTTCAACTCTTCGTGTTTCACACTTTGTACTCTTGTTTTCTTTCTGTTCCGCAAACTGTACAGTCAAAACTGAAGCGACGAAGTGTCTGTCAGAAGAGAAAGTAACTTTAAGATTGATGTTTTCACGGTGCCAAATATATGGCGTGAAGCATGTATTGTAACTATGTCATGTTGTAAGATATTTTTGACTCATCAGACAGATGTATTGCTTTAATCTTTACTTTATAAATGGAACGAGTCAGTTTTACTCTATTTAGATACTGGAGGTCAATAATAAAGTTGCCCTTAAATAGGTGTGGGAGTAGGTCCAGTGGTGGGTTCTTTCAGAGACTTCAAATCATCCACACCTGATTGCACTACTTTTGGATTGTAGTGTTTTAGAACCGGAAAAGACTCACTAATCTGGCTCGAAGACAAATGCATTGAAGTGGTAAAGGTAAACCTACAAAACGGACTTCGCAGTCCTGAGTTGCGGCTCCTTTCATCTGCTTAATTAAACGCAACTACAAACTTTATGCTGAGTTTCTGTACAAACCTCACGCCCACCATCGACTCGTATCACCCTGCAGATGGAGACTGCACAGTCAACCGAAAGCGTCTCGTTTAATCGAATATAACACAGTGACACAATCCATAAAACAATAAATCCTCACCAATGAGGATTGATTGCGGGGAGAAGTCATCTGGATTAAACGGTAACCCAAAGAAAAAATAGTACTAAAAGGAAAAATTAGAAAACAAATAAAAATGTAATAATATAGTTAATGCTGATGAAAATAAATAAATATCACTGCAGCAGTTTCTTCCTCTGTCAGAAGCTGAAATTCAGAGACTCCTTCATCCAGCTGAAGCCAATCCGGGATATTTTCTTGCGTTATTTCAGTCTCCAGCTGCCCCCAACACAGTCTGAAAGTCCTTTTGCTCTAATCAATATTGCTCCAAAATCCCACATGTCTTTTCAAATATGTACCAAACTGTGAATAGAATTTTTCATATTTAGGTCCGGATTATCCGAAATTCGAATTAATTGTAACGCAAAGCGGCCTCCGTAGTCTAGAGGTAACGTTCCCACCTCATGACTCGTAGTACGCGGGTTCAAATACCCGGCGGAGGTCGTCGAATTTTTAAGGGCGGAAAAATTCAGGAAACAAGTCCTCCGGGAGGGACTTTAAGCCGTGGGTCCCGTGTCGTAGCTTTACGGCACGTAAAAGAACCTCATATCTCCAAAGGGGATCACTGAGCCAAATTCCAGGACGTTTCCCGCCCAACAGCAGTCACTAATACCTCTGGTAGATTGGGGAAGCATTATAGATACCTCTCAGCTAGTAGATCCGGTCCCGCTGGCTGGGCGAGACTGATGGTAAGCACCAGTACCGGTAGGATATAAAGACTGGTAGAAATCATAGAGGGAAGCACAATGGACCAATACAGGTCTCAGTGCATGGGGAAACCCACCCTCTCCAATAACTAACTAACTAACTAACTAACTAACTGTAACGCAAACTACGAAAAAGTAACCTGTATGTTATATTCAGATTTCTGCTAATATGCGATTCAACCTTGAAGATTTGTAAATTAATTATGCCTATATGAGAAAATGTGTCCAGACCGGCTCTGGGACCCACCTAGCCTCCTATCCAATGGGTAACGGGGTCTATTTCCAAGGGGGTAAAACGGTTGGGGCATGAAGCCGAATACTCATCTCCATCTAGTGCAGAGGTCAAGAATGATAGAGCAATACGACCACTCCTCTACAGGCTTTCATGGCAGAGTGCTTAATTAATTAAGCACAGGAACAGATTTACCTTTAACATGAGAAAGATAAATGGAGATGCGAGTACAGTTGTGGTCTGGTATTTGTGGCGGTATTTGAGTGGTCCAGCTTGTCTTCCAGGTAGAGGAATGTGATTCATCTGTACTTGCTGTACGTCACTAATGCGGCCACGGTCATAGTTATGAATCCCTCATCTAACTATATTTCGTCGGACTTCATTTACTGAGCATGCTGTAGCGAGGAATGGGAGTGGAGGTCCAATCGATACAAAGTCGTAGGCAGAAATTCAAGCAGAAGCCTTAGCGACATGTCCGACGCAGTCGTCTTATCGGCGCCGTTTCAAGAATAGCTTGGTAAAGAAGAGAGATGGACTTTAAGATTGTTGTAAAGATAGGCTTCAACGCAGGAGGAGTTAGATCGCGGAGAACTGACGAATGAAACAGAGGAAGCATAGAAAGACGTAGAAGAGAAAATAAAGGAAACAGAATTTAAATAAAGTGGAAAAAATATTCGAATCCTCTATTGAAAAGTTATTTCGTGTGTCTCTAACGGCTGGACTGAAATACGTATGTAGGATACTTGAGAGACTTGAAGTTACGGGTGAGGAACTGGTGTGAGGGGGCAGGAACTGGGTATTAAAATAAGTGTAGTACTTAGAAGCCGTTACCAGGGAACGACTGGTGAAGGAACAGCAGACTGAAAAACTGTTATGATTATTGAAGTTTACAGATCAGCGGTGACGCTATAATTAAGTGCAGTCGCAAGTCGTGTCGTAAAATGATCAGTAAATTCGACCTCCAATCAAAAACCCGCCTGTACAGTCACACTCATACACATGACAGTATTATCCCTGCATTTTCCTGGGGGAAGTGAAGAAAAGCACGAAGATTTCTGTCGAGGTAGCCGATCTTCCGGCCCATGTATTCCCCCTGTCTGTAATTGTTTCTGCTTTGAGATGAGACAGGCCTAGCGAGGCGAAAGTAAATTGTCCCAGTGCCTAATAAATTGAGCACGATGCCATGCTGACGTATGGAGGAGTTGAGGTATAGCTCCACCATTCTTGACCTCGGCGCTAGGTGGAAATGAGTGGTCAGCTTCATGACCCGGCAGCGTTGTTTCCGGGGAAAGAGAAGAAGGCCCTGGTTCCCGTTGGATAGGAGGCTAGCTGGGCCCCAAAGCCGGTCTTGACGCTGTGAAGTGAAGACAAATCTCTTGCCCCTGCCGGGAACCGAACACCTGCCGTTCAGCCTATAGCCCGTCACTATACCGACTGAGCTATCCTGGCTCTTAAATAAGCCTATTATGACGTTTTAATGAATTTTTTACTTACCGATGGAAATTATTATAATTTGAAGATATTGTAGTCAGGTCAAAAATTATTAAGTCTTTTGTTTATAAATAGCTGTAAAATTACATTTAATCATACCCAAGATAACACATACAAAGTTAGAAATGTTTATAGCGATGTTATTTAATGGCCAGAAAGTCAATGGTTCAGCTAAGAGCCTTTTAATTTTCTCGATGGGATCATTAATCCTCGTTAACAGCTTAAATTAAATTGAATGGCTGCTCCTGAATTGTGCCTCCCATTAGCACTTAACATCGTGCGACATGACTTTGTTTTTTAGGACACCCACTTCCTCTTAATTTTGTCAAGTATATTTCTGGAGAAGACAATAGCTATCAGATGGGATTCACTGAGTTTGTGATTCGGGAAGAAACTTGAATGCATGGAGCACCGAAGGCATCCTGGCCTAACACTTCCATTCCGGACTTTCATATTTCAGAAAGATTCTTAACAAATCTACATGGTCTTGGGTGCGGGCTGATCCACCGCCCAAAGAGTCCTACCGACTGTGTATAGGATTAAGAAACTGAAAATGCGGCTAAGGTCCAAACGGTTGTAGAGCAATAAAGTTTGTCCCTGTGCTTGACTAATTAAGCACTACGCCAGGAAGGTTTAAGGGGGAGTGGATGTATAGATCCACATTTTCTTGACCTCGGTATTAGTTGGAGGTGAGTGTCCAGTTTCACCCCCTTGCCGCTTTACCCCGGGGGAAAGTGACCCAGTACCCATTTGATAGGAGGCCGGATGGGCCCTAGAGCCGTTCAGAACAAAGTTAAGATAATATTCTTAACCCTACCGGACTCGAACTCCGACCTCTCCGTCGACCAGCCCGTAGGCAGTCGCTATGCCGACGACCTAGATTAATTCTCTGGTTATTTAACGACGCTGTTTAATTGAAGGCGTTACAAAAAGTAGAATGAAATAAGAAAATTATCATGAATGTATGAAACGATTAAGGATTTGTAAGTACATGCCGTCATTCGCATGCTTAACAATTTATTCTTATAAAGGGTTGTTTCATATATTCCGAAGACATTTTATAATCACCCTGAAATTTGTTGGCTGCATAAATAACTTAGCCAGATAAGTAAGACACGGGAAAACGGACATAACACCCCCTTTCTTCCGGCTGTCTCTTATCCTGCCCTGAAGAACCCGATAAGTCAGGCATATAACAATAAGTTTCTCCCTGTACGTAACACAATTTCCTCCTGAGGCCAGAGGTCGTTAGGTTGTTCGTGCCTCTCCTGATGACCTCAGCTGACACCAAAATTTCCTTATGTACATGCGCAATGCCGCCCTCTGTTGTCACGTTGACAGCTTGCCTGTTCAAGGACAGCTGATGGTTGCTGTGACAGCACTATGCTCTCAGCACCTGAATGAAAACAAATAATACATCGAAAACATGAGCGTTTCTTGCACTCACCGGAGCGACGAGATTTTCACTCTTTCCTTATGGCTAGACTTCAGGATAAGTAGATCATGCGATTCATTGACGTTCTGTCAGTTTTAGAGGCTGTATAAATTTGATTAATGCTGATTGGTTTTTATACAGTAGATAAGGAGAGTAACTGCCTATGGCCGGTCACGGTAGCCGAGGGGTCTAAGGCATGTACTGCCTCCTCTCGCTCGGAAGCCGGGATCGTGGGTTCGAATTCCACACAAACACGGATGTTTAATATATGTGTTTATTCTGTGTTTGTGTTGTTCTGTGTTTATGTAGAGGCCTTGCGATGAGCTGATCTCTCATCCAAGGAGTCCTACCGAGTGTAAAATGACCAACATGAAAAACAACCTCGACACCATAATGTATAAGGCGATCGGATTAAGTAACTGACTATCGCCCTAAAACTGTGACATGTACAACCCCACTAAACAGAAAAAGTCCTCTAAATTATTATTGGTTTTCAGATAACAGGCAGTAAAATCTTCAATGATAGTTCACACTTGAAGTAAAAATAAATTATTTTGGGTGAAACGTGTTCGTACAGATACCACGTTCAGTGTAAGGGTGTAGATATGCAATAGGCCCATACATTCCAGATGTATTAGTATCTCAGTTTGGGCTAAATTCGGAAAGAGATCTGACGAGATTGACGCAGGAGTGTATAACAAAACAGGAGGTTTGTCTTATGTACAGCAGGATGAGTTGTGATGTACTGGAATTGCTTCATAATGACAATGAGAAATGGATGAAATATTACACGGAACATGTTTCAATCGTAGCCGTTTTCAAAAGTGTTTCAGGCTTCCTATCTCCTCTAAAGCCTACGTAAATACATGCCCATATACGTATATATATATACACACACACATTGTAGGTAAAATGTATGGTTACACATGTAAATAGAAAATACCTTATTCTTGCTGAACATGCATTGGTTCATAATACGTACAAGTAAACAAAATCTTCTGGGACGATCAGGCGCGTCGTGAAGTTAGTAACTAACGTTTAGGAAACTTGACTCCATAATCAAGATTGGCGTCATTGACGTCAGTTTTAAAATCGTAGTTTGGTCAGTAATGACAGCAGAGGTTATCAGGTCAGAAAACGAAATCATACTAAAGAATATATTTGGTTAGTTTTGGTGCTAGTTTATTCACATTTCTGTAAAAAGCAGTTTTTTGGCTTTCTTAAATAGTTTTGCAATCAATTATTGTTGACAAAGCACCATTTTATGTTCCTATTCTCGAACATGAAGTCGCTTTCAAGCAGAAACTGAGACACTAAGCTGTGGGAGTCAGACCGTGCCATTGCTCTGGCGGTTAGTCGCCGACTTCTCACCGAGGCGGCCCGGGTTCTAGTCCAGGTCATGTCATGTGGGATTTGTGGTATTGGGGCAAGTTTCTCCGAGTACTTCTGTTTCCCCTGCCAATTCTCATACCACCGATTGCTGCACACTCGTTATCTATCATCCTGGGCTGGTACAATAGGCCAGTTAGTGGCCGACATACCAAATATACTCAGTCTCACTCCACCCCAAGAAAATAAAACAAAAATAAACTCGTAAGATTTGAGGCTTTCACGGCGGTGACTATGAAGAAAGCAGTCTTCTGGGATTTGGCACCGTGTATATGTGGTGTTAACCGACGTTTCGGAGGAACGTATCGCCTCCATCTTCAGGGTAGAAGAAAAAATATAAGAAATCTGCAAGCGANCGTGGGTGGTGGCCCACCTCACTTTGTATCTGTTACTGTCACTGAAGATACAAAATATTTTGCTGAATCTGTACATCGTCCTTCGACAAACCCCACATCTTGCAGAAGAAACGCCTGGTCACATCATGAGATGTGATCCGCTTGACGGGTGTGTTAGAGAAGTTGCCAACGAGCACGGCGACATGTACATCTACAGCCCGGAATTTGTGACCAATACACGCACATTCTGAGAAGGAGAATAACACAGTATCATCCCGATTTTGTACGCCGTGATTAGTACAGGCGTGTAATACTTTTATACTCGTTACTCTGCGTGGATATCGTTACCGTTTCTCGAAGACATAGAACGAATTCGTCCGACAGTAAAGTTGTGTTCGCATTGCCGTGGAGTAAAGATATATGTGGATGGTGCAGATAAGACTCCGCATATTCATGGCAAATAGAAGTGACGTTTCATCCTCAGACCCCTTGTATTTAGAAGGAGGACGTGTGCGTCTCAGACGTCTTGGCAAGGAGAGGACTACACTCCTTTCATACAGTCGCGGCCGCTAATTTCAGTGACTGAGTAATCCCGGCAAGTCATTCTGCGACTGGACGTGGAAACTCGCGCAGAACACATCACTGTAGTGTAACACATTGACTGTTAGATTTGAAACTGTTTTGACAGGTACATAGTGAACGCAGTACTGACTGCCGAAAATTACTCGCCCGATTTACTCTCATTTCGGGCATTCGTGGGGGTCAGATTTTCAAATTTCTATTCAAAAGTATAAAGAGCAAGTCTGCTCGAAAACTGAGCATGATGCCTACTTCGTTTCAGTATAGTTTCTTCCACGAATATACGTAAGAATTAGCTTAGTATTAATATAACTTGTCAGTATGATTTATTAGCGTCATCAGCGCATTCTTTGCACTCACAAGTAACACATAAGGACTTACTCATATTTTGCTTCAAAATTCTAGTAGCAAAATAAAGACATGGCAAGATTTTCTGTTGTCCTTGTATTCATAACTGCTTATTGGTGACGACTGGATTTATAATAAGCTCTATTGTTTCATGAAAGAAAGCGCATTTCGACTTAGCCTTGCATATAATTTCCGCAATATCATACTTACGCATAGAACTAATTAAATAACTATGTAAGCCCAATCAGGATCTCCCGTCTGTCAGAGGATGTACATAAAAAGTAACGTTTTCTCAGTACTTAGTTAAGCACTACGCCATGAAGACGTATGGGGGAGCGAATGTTTAGAACTTCGTTTACTTAACCTCGGCACTAGTTGGAGTTGAGTGGTCAGTCTCTTTCCCAGGTTGCTTTCCTCCGGTACCCTCTGGATAGAAGGCTTTGTGGACCCCACAGTCTGTCTGGACCACGTGAAAAGGAGAAAAATATTTCCTCTACAGGGACTCGAACTCCGACACATAGGTCGCTATATCGACTCCCATTTGGAGTGCGAAAGCTGAAAATCAATTTGTTAATTGAGAAAATATTTCTTTGAAAAGAAATTTCTTTGTGGTTATCCATTACGTTTCCGAGGGTCCGCAACAATCCTTTGTTTATTTGGCTCAATATTTATATTGGTTTATAACTCCGGGTGATCCGCTAGTAATACCAAATTGTAGCCAGAATTATCAAGTCAAAGAAAATGGAATATGCGGGGCATAGCAAGCATAGGAGAGAAGAGAAATGCGTACAGAATTTAGATGGGGAACCTGAATGAAAACGATCATTAGGAGGACCTAGACATAGATAGAAGGATGATATTCAAATGGATCTTAGAAGAATTTTGGGCAATGGATTCATGTGGTTCGTGATAGAGACCACTTTTCGGACTCTTGTGAACACGGTAATGCACCTTCAGGTTGAATACAATTGTGGGAATTTCTTCAGTGTCTGAGCGACTGCTGGCTTCTCAAGAAGGATGCAGGTCCACTTAGTTATTAGTAACGCTTTAAAGTAAATAATTGGATCGTCCCTGAACATGGACAAGTAACAGGCCTCATGCATGGTGTTATCCTATTTCATTTATAGATTCTTAGTACTGACCTACGTAGTTTCTTAATTCTGACTTCAAACAAAGGAGACATCGGCAATTTAGTACCGGTCACTGGCAGTGATGAATGTCCTAAGAGCTGTTTTTCTTCATTTCCGAATTCAAAAAAGCTTCAAGATAAAAGCCGGTTGCTTTGCTTGATGAAAGTAATTCTATCCGAAGGGTGTACAAGACATAAGTGTTTTAATTTGGTAATGGAAAGTTAAGCGGCTCGTTATACTTAACAGAGACAGTAGTTACATGGTCACCGTGACAAATACAAGCAATGCTCATCTGTTATGCAGAATATTATACGTTCTATTTAATCGGGCTTTAAATTAAACATTCATAAGTATCAGGAACGAGCATAGGAGTGAAAGTATTTCATTATGTTAATATCAGCCCTGGATAGCATAGTCGGTATAGAGACTGCCTACGGGCTGGGTTTCGAGTCCCGGTAGGGTCAAGAATTTTCTCTTCTCCACGTCGTCCAGACCGGCTCTGGGGTCCATCCAACCTCCTATCTAATGGGTACCGGAGGTTTTCCCCTGGGATAAAGCGGCCTGGGAGTGAAGCTGACGACTCATCTCCACCTAATACCGAGGTGAAGAATATGTGGATCTTACTCCTGAACATGCCTTCATGGCGTAGTGCTTAATTAGTTAAACACAGGGACAACTTTGCCTTTTACTTTATTAGTGATATATTGATTTCAAAATAATGTATTTCGGTAGGCCTATACTTCGTGACTCGTCCGTAAGTTAGGAAAAAAGAAAACAAAGAGCAAGGGGTTAAAAACAAACTTTCAAAATTACATGATGACTGGATTATGAATAATTCGATGTTTGTTACGAAAGTTGCAGTTGCTGTTTTCCTGAAGAAGGAACTGCCTCTATAATGATTCCAAAACCCAATATACGTGCTTTAGTGTGTATAGCCTTTGCTACGCAACGATCATGACATGGGCGGTTATATGAAAACGTTTCTGCTCAACGGCTCAGTAAAGACGTTCCCGCGTGAGAGGTAACACATGCAAATGGATAAACGGGGTGTTGTCTACGCAGTCCGCGCTGAATAATAATAAAAAAAAAGAACTGGATTCACTAGTCAGTTTGAACTTTTCAAGGGAGGCTGAGGAGAGATGGCGCTATAGGTCAGTGGATACTTGTCAGTTGTCGGTTGAGAGTTGGGTTCTGCACGGCAGACTGTGAAGACTGAGCGCGTGAAGCTGAAGAATTTCCACTGTTAGAAGCCGTTGCCAGGGAACGGATGATCAAGACAGAAGGCTGGAAAAGGGCTAAGCAGGTGATATGGTCATTTGTAAACTGTGGATATTAGCGGTGGCGTTGTAATTACTTGTAGTTCCGAGTGATGTTCATAAGTGGTCAATAAATCAATTCATCAATCCATACCCGTCTGTCGCACACTCCTACACGTGAAAATATAAAATATATCTCTAAATAATCTCACTTTTACAATTGTTACGTTGTACGTCTTACAAAATTTATCAGTAAATAGGGGTATAAATGTCGAGCTAAGAAAACCATTTTCTTTTCAGCCATCTTTTAAGTATGCAATACATATAGCAGCAACGTTACACAGGGTCGGTGACTCAGTCGGTAGATATAATGCACACACCACTTATTATTATTGTGTATAAAGGGGTGGCACGGTCAAATCGAACAGTTGTTCTATAGGGAACCGCTCTAGACTCGAGAGGGTAGCTTGGTTATATATTCCGTGGGGTACCAGCTGTCCTAAGTTTCTTCTTGTTTCCTCAGTTTGTTGTGGCAAATGCTCGAATAGTACCTCGATTAAGCTACAAACCTCTCCTTCCATATCCTTTAAAGTTCATCATTCGTCCTACTGTTCTGGGCTACATATTCTATATACCGACGACTTCGCTAAATACCCCCCCCCAAAAGGCCTAAGATTTCAAAGTTCCTGACATTAATACATAAATATGTTTGATTTTTTAACATTGCCCATTGTCCTAATTGTTATTTAAAAAGACGTTTCTGAGACTGAACTTGTCTCATTCCTCAGGCAAAAAGTCAGCTCAGTTGGGAGCGCAAAGGAGTAGCTCTACCGATTGGACCTAATAGAGTTAGGTTTTTAGATTAGGACGGAAAGAGGGCTCAGTCTCCGAAACGTCGTTTTAAATTAAAATTAGGACGATAGATAATGTTCAAGTAAATCAACCTGTAGCCGTACCACTGACACCAGCAGCTTTATTTGTAATCAAGATTTCTTTTTATAGTAATTACGCATAGGATGTAGTAAGGAACATTCAAGAGTGACTTAGCCCAAGTCTTGGTTTCAAGAATAGGGCCTGCTTCACTGCTACAAAGACCAGGCAGGAAGCACCCGCAGAGTTTTCCTGGAAATTCAGTTCGAAAGTTGACCGGCGGGATCCTATGGTAAAGTTACACTTGATAGGATTTGAACTCCGTAAGTCAAAGGTGGGAAGACCCGCAACCCATGCTAAAGGTATAATTTTTCTAGTAGCTATCAAAAACTACGTTAGGCCTTTAAAGTCCAAAGTCCCAGACTACAGTTAGATGATTGGAGCAGTGAGAAATATGGTTAACTCCCTAAATTCGAATTGCTCCAGTCAACCGAAATTAGGGTAGTAACTTGGAGGCGGAGTTGAAGCTTTGAAAATTTCTTGCTTCAAAGCAGAGTCAGTCTGCTAAAGTAGGCTCCGAACAACTCCCAAAGGGTACAGCCGAAAAATTAGCGTAACTGGCAGTTTGGTTCAAATGTCAAAGTTAATAGCAAAAATTAATTTTAAGCGTGTTACTGAAACAGTCGCTGAATAACTCGGCAAGTAATTAGACGCAAAAATTAGTGTGAATCTTAATTTAGTTTAAATTAGGTGATGCGAGGTGAATTGCGGTGTGGTGAGATGAGGTGACGTGAAGTGACATGACGTGACTTGGCGTGACTTTGCGTGACTTGTCGTCATTACGCGTGACTTGGCTTGATTTGACTTGAATTGTCGTGACTTGACGTGACATGACGTCATTACGCGTGACTTGGCGTAATTTGACGTGACTTGA